>NW_022196905.1:30059955-30123065 GCF_008632895.1 Mastomys coucha | reverse complement strand
CTCCTTGCCCTCCTCCTCCCCCTCCTTCTCCTCCTTCTCCTCCTCCTCCTCATCATCATGTGCTTGAGCATTTTGCCTTCATGTATACCTGCGTACCACATGTATGTCTGGTGCCAGCAGAGGTGTCAGATCCCCACTTCAGATGACCTAGACCTGGAGTTGCAGATGGTTGTGAGGTGCCATATGGGTGCTAGGAATCAAACCCAGGTCTTCTGCAAGAGAAGCCAGTCCTCTTGACCTTTGAGCCATGTCTCCAATCTAGTCATCCCTTAAACCTCTATGCTTCTGTTTCATTCGTGTCTCTTCCTTTAACCTCTGGCTATTCAGAAATGGGCAGCTTAACTTTCATATATCTGAACTTACCAAACTTTCCACTGTTACTGATTTCTTTTTGTCCCTCTGTTTGCTTAGCAGGACTAAATAAACCACCCTAGGGCCTCACATGTGCCAGGCAAATGCTCTGTAACCTTTTTTTTTTTTATTTCCAAGTCTTCTCTGAGATAAGATCTCACTAGTTGTACTACCTGACACTAAACTCATTCTGTAGTTCTGTTTTGCTGCCATGTAGCCAAAGAGCACATTCCCTATGACTTCCATCCCTTTGCATTTCCTGAGACTTGGTCAGTGGTCTGGAATATGTCTTTAGAGACTGCTCTATGAGCCCTTGAGAAGACCTGAACCCTCAAAAGATCTGGTTGGCTTATGGCACGGCTAAGCCTTCTGCCTCTCTGTTGATTTCCAAGTTGTTTTGACAGTTGGGGATGCTTCATGGCTCCCGGTCCCTGAGTTTGGGATAGTCTAGTGAGACATGGTTTGGAGCCTTGCCTCCTGGGTGGAACCCAGGCTTATGGGTAGAGCACAGCCTGATGTAGGCTGAATATGTTGTCCAATGTGGCAGGTGCCAGGAAAGATGCTGGCTATGATACTGTCTGTGTGTCCGACTATATTGAGCTGCCATTTCCATGGCCATCAGGCCAGGATGGAGATGGGAAGAGCATGTTAAGACAGAAACAAAATGTGTAGACAGGGCAAAAGCCTGGACAGGACCCTCCCCTGGACTGATCAGCATTATCTCCAAGCTTCCCTGGATGTCAGTTGATGGAAAGCTCATGGTGTGCTTCTCTACAGACTATGTAACCTGGCTCTGGGCTTGGGATCCCCTTTTTTTTTGAGGACCCAGCTCAGAAGTGAAGAAGAGGGAGTCATACAGTGGGGCCTTCAACCCTTCCACCCACAGGCATTGGGGTGCTTCAAAGGTGATTGAATTGGGAGGGTAACATATCCTCCCTCTGTCCCCACCCAGGTCAGTTACAGGCTGTGCAAAAGCTGTGCCACTTCTACAGCAAGGTCATGCCCAACGAGGTTCGATGTGTCATCTACCATGAGTTCCAACTGGCACTGGCACGCAAGACCGCTGACAAGGTGCTGGAGGGGCAGCTCCTGGAGGCCATCAGTCAGCTCTACCTGTCGCTAGGCACTGAGCGGTAAGAACAGCAGTGTAGGAGACACAGAAACCCTGGGAGCCCCTCCCATCAGGAACCACCCAAACCCCAATTCTCCAGGGCTGGAGATCATTCCATTCATTGTTCATGGTATAGGAGTCCCAGCATGGCCCCCGCTCTGATGGGGGACCAGCCCTCCTACCCTTGTTTTCTCGGTTAAACAAGGATCATCACTATAGCCATTTCAAACCATCCATGCCATGGTTCCTGCTGTGAGCTGACCCTACCTACCCCTAGTCTTTAGTTGTCAGCCTAGAGCCAGGTGGGTGTCTTTCACCCACCGGATGTCTGAGGGCAGCCACATGTTCTCTAGGCTTCTCACCACAGAGGGCAGAGCAAACTTCCCTGGAGCCAGGGCGCAGGGTCATGTTGGAGGTATGACTTACATTGAAGTTCTGGATAGCCTGACAGTTGGTAAAATCCTCAGCATGACACCTCCCCTAAGGCAGGGGCACTGGAGCAGGGAAGACCCTATTAGGAAACAGGGGAGACCCCTGTTCTAGCACAGACTCACAACAGGAATGGTGGTCTGGAGTCAGGCTTCTTGGATATGTCCCCGGGCTGTTGTCCATCTCCTTGGAGGCGTGTTGAAGGTGCTCAGCCCCACCCAGGCCTCAAGGACAGCCACTGCTGAAAACAGTCCTCTGTAACACTGCAGTATATACAAGTTTGAGAAGCCCTGGTCTACAATCTGAATTCTGCCATATGCCAGTGTCTCCCAGAGAAGACAGACTTTGTATTAGTTAGGGTTTCTATACCACAATCACAAATAACTTGAGTGGGGGAAGGGCTTATTTTCATTTCCATCTCTATATCATAGCCCATCACTGAGAAAAGTAAGGGCAGGAATTCAAAACACAGCAGGAAGCTGGAAGCAGGGGCTGATGCAGAGGCCATGGAGGAGTGCTGCTTGCTGGCTTGCTCAACCTGCTTTCTTAAAATGCCCAGGACCATAGCCTAGAAGTAGCTCTGCTTACAGTAAGCTGGACCTCACACAACAGTCAAGGAAACACTATAGGCTTACCCACAGTCCAGTCTGGTAGGGACATTTTCTCAAATGAGATCCTCCTTTCTCGAATGACTCTAGCTTATGTCAAGTTGACATACAACCAGCCATTACTGGCTGGATTCAGCATGCTGGAGTTGATAGCACATAGCTGCCTGTCTTCCCTCTGAAGAGTTGTTTCTCCATGCTGTGACGGGGTGCCTAGGGCAGGACACGATGCTGCCCACAGAGGAGTCCTTCAGGTCCTGACCTTCCAGACCATTCTGTAGGCAGATCCTGTTCTGATGCCTGTGTCTGACCCCAGGGCCTACAAGTCAGCTCTGGATTACACTAAACGGAGCCTGGGGATTTTCATCGACCTGCAGCAGAAGGAGAAGGAGGCACGTGCCTGGCTGCAGGCAGGGAAGATCTACTATATCCTGCGCCAGAATGAGCTGGTGGACTTGTACATCCAGGTGCGTTCAGTACTGGCACGGTGCACTGGCTCCCTCCCTCCCCACTCAACTCACCTATCTACCCACCCACTGCCATGTGACCACCTACTTATCTACCTAACTATCCACTCACCTACCCCCACCCACCCAACTGCCCTCTCATCTATCCACCCATCTACTCACTCCCCATTGATTCACCAGTCCATCCATCTATCCACCCATCCATCCTTTCAGCCACCCACCCACTCATCCATTCATTACATCTCCCTCTTCACCACACATTCATTTGTCCACCTACCTGTGTATCCCCTCATCCACCCATATATCCATCCACTTGTTCTTCTCACCCTCCCATCACTATTGAGTACCTTCCCACTCTGGCTCCCTTAGTTTCCTTCCATGCACAGCCTCTCTGATAACCATCTGGACAGAAGGTGGGCCCGGCATAGTACCCACCTCTTGTCAGTACATAGTAAGTGCTCAGTGTACATGGGAAAGCTGTGTCCACTCAGTTTGCACACAGAAGAGCTTGCTTCAGCAGTTCATAGTATGTTTACTTCAAAACATGTTTTATCATACAAGCTGTGATGCTTCCCAAGCTCGGTGAGATCTGGACAGATGAGGAGCACAGGAGTGGCACGGATCCAGGAGCCCAGGGCTCAAAGAGCATGGGAAAGGGCCTCAAAGCAACTTTGAGTCAGGGTGGAGACCTAGCGCCACCTGCTGGAAGAGAACATCAAGGTCCAGCCTAGAAGCTGGAACGATGGTATCTTATCTCATCACTGAGCAGATGTTTGTTGGGCACCTACTCTGTACCAGGCATTGCAGGCATCCCTGGACACAGCAGAGAAACCTCAACCTCAGGCTCTCTCTTGGTCCTATAGCACTGATGGGAAAGAAGTGGGTATGGATGGGTCAGGACGGGATAGGATGTGGTGGGAGCCACAGGAGGGGCAGCCAGCTGTGATCCGAACATAGTAGGCAGGCCAGAAGCCATGCCTGAGTTCTTCCTTGCTCACCTGGCCAGCCCACACCTGCTGAGCACTGGGGATGCAGCTGGACTGACACTTCCTAGCTCTCTGGTCCTGAAAGTTCCTCTCCTCAGAGCCACAAACGCACAGGGACAGAAGGAGGTTGGTGTCTCCAAGTGTGAGACCACACATCTCAGAGACACAGCCTCTCCGGGAGGTACAGTCTCCAGAGAACTTCTGGTTCTTACAGGTGGCACAGAATGCAGCCCTGTATACTGGGGACCCCAAGCTGGGGCTGGAACTGTTTGAGGCAGCTGGGGACATTTTCTTCAATGGGACCTGGGAGCGGGAGAAAGCTGTGTCCTTCTACCGGGTGAGTGGCCACTATATGTGGGAGTGACCCCAACTCCCAGCCTGGGGTATCAGGACAGAACCAACCTCTGTCCCACAGAGAGACCATATGAAGGGAGAGGACAGTGCCTTGCACACATGTGGGCTCAGGAGGTATTTTGCATGGTGGGTACTGTAGAAGCCTAACCTCAGTATATGGACAGGACCGGGCACTGCCCCTGGCTGTGACTGTAGGGAACCAGGAAGTGGAACTGCGCCTGTGCAACAAGCTGGTGGCCCTTCTGTCTGCACTGGAGGCACCTCAGGAGGGCCTGGAGTTTGCCCATGAGGCCCTTGCACTCAGCATCACCCTAGGTGAGTCCTCAGCCCTGTGCCCTGCTCTGCATCCCATCCTACTAGGCCTCCAGGCCCAGGTCTGCTGAGCAGACCTTGCTTGGCTTCTCCCATTTCCTGTGGAGATTGACTGGGGCCCACAGCAGCTCTGCTGAGTCTCCGGTGCCTAGCCACAGCTGAGCACAGAGCAGGCAGGGACTTGAGGAGAGAGAGAAAAGCTCAGAGGCTTTCTCTTGCTGGGACCACAGGCTGGCCCTCTTGCCCTGCTTTCCACACAGGGCATGGGTATGCTGTCCTCTCCCACCTCCCTTTCCTGCCTCTTCTGTCCTTACCCACTGTCTGCAGCCTGATGAGCTCATGGCCTTCCCACCCTGCTGGGTGGTGTCCTCACTACCTGAACCCCCCAGGTGACCGTCTGAATGAGCGAGTGGCCTACCACAGGCTAGCCACCCTGCACCACCAGCTGGGCCATGGGGAACTGGCTGAGCACTTCTTCCTCAAGGCTCTGTCACTGTGCAGCTCGCCCCTGGAATTCGATGAGGAGACCCTGTACTATGTGAAGGTCTACCTGGTGCTGGGTGACATCATCTTCTATGACCTGAAGGTGGGTAAAAAGAGTGGGGGCTCAGCCTGGGGTAGAGTCATTGCTCCACCTGAGTGTGTGGAAGGGTTGGGGCTCAGCCTGGGGTAGAGTCATTGCTCTGCCTGAATATGGGGTTTGCAATGTAGTCATTGGCCCCTGGCAATGGCCTCACATTTTCCTGGAGCAGGGCCTGGCTGTGAGAAGCCAGCCAGGTCGGCAGACAGGGCTACCCTCTTGTGCTGGTCAGACTTGGTCCTCTGATCTAACAGAGAGCCCAAGGAACCATATACTAGCAGTGGGAAAGTTGTTAGGAAGTTTCCTAAATGTGGCAATTCTCCCAAAAGAACGTAAAGAGACAAGGACATGTATGAATATTGACCACTCACATTGCAGAATCCAACCCAGACCATGGTGCCTCTTCCAGGAAGCCCACCCAGGATGTCAGCCTTTCTCCACGATTCCTTACTGGAATCCGTGGCATTGCCTTTCCTGGTCACCTAGGAGGGATGGGTGGAGAGAATACCATCCTGCCTCACAGTGAAGGAAACTAAGGTTCAGGAAGGAGTACGCTGATCCCAGGCTGCCTCTCTGAATCCTGGTTGGTCATAGGTCAGGCACCTGTGTTGAATCCAAGCTGCCACACAGGTGTATATGCACACACTTTGGCTGTCCTTCCCAAGGAGCTGAGTGCCCTCTCCTCCAGAACTTCTACCCCTTGAGGTCCCAGGTACCTCCCATGCTCCCCCATGCCACAGAGTTAGCCAGGGAGAGATGGCCTTGAGCCCAGGGTGAAGAGTACCCACCATCCGCTGTATGTGGCCCACTCTGTTCCTGGCTCTGTGGGGCTGATATAGAGAAGACATTGTCAGATCTTGGACTTTGTTGCCAGCTGAGGGAGCTGTCCCAGATGAGGAACAAGGGACGGCAGACTGGGTGGGGTCTCAGGAAACTCCTCAGATCACTCTTGTGGGAAAAGTCCTCTGAAGAAGCTAAGGTGGGGTGTGTCCAGGGGCAATTTGCATCCTGCCAGGATGCTGAGTTTGAGGCAAAGATGCCCTTGACCTGGGAGTGGCCAGAGGCAGGTGTGTCACACCTCATCTTAGGTACCAAGATGTGGGCCACATGTACAATCACTCAACAACAGGGGGCCAGGAAGTCCCCAGAGCTAGTGAGGCCCTGCAGTCTCAGGGGATCCACCTGCTCTTGGAAAGGCATCATACACTCCTGGAGTGACTAGAGGTGAGGCACGGTCAGATACAGGCAGCAGAGAGGCTCAGGAGGGAAGAAGCAGAGGCCATGATAGGTCAAGGCCTTAAGCTCTGGGATCTGGGAGGAAGAAGGGAGCTTCAGGAAAGGGACACAGATGTGTACACAGGAAGGACCTGTGGGATAGCCATAATGCTGTTCCAGGTCACCTAGGTCTCTGGATCACACTTAGGATGGGCTTGGAGCTACTCTGAGCCAGCAACCAAGTTGGTGTACCCTTAGCAGCAACAGATTTAAAAACCAACGTCCAGCCGGGCTGTGTCGGTCGGTGCACACCTTTGATCCCAGCTCTCAGGACGTGGAAGCAGGAATATTTCTGAGTTCAAGGCCAGCCTGGTCTACAGAGCAAGTTCCAGGACAGCCAGGGCTACACAGAGAAACCCTGTCTCCTAAAACCAAAAAAAGAACAAAATCAAACAACAACAACGAAAGGTGTCCAAACACAAGGACCAGGAAGCTCCAGCAGTGTTGGGAATAGAGTCTAAGCTGTGACTGTGATAGAGCAGGATGAGATGTCCCCAGAGTGTCCTGATGTGGTCCTGTTGGTCAATCATCATGGTGGGGAGTGCGTGAAAGGGGTCCTGGGATCATGTAGCCCTTGGGGGTCACTCAAGGTATTTCCATCCCCACCCTTGCTGGTTATGGGTAGATTTATCATCGTGACCCTGAGATCATGTAGTCCTTGGAGGAATGCTCCAGGTACCCCACCCCCACTCCAGTGAGTCGGCTTTACACAGTCAAACACATCTACCCACAGGACCCCTTCGATGCAGCTGGGTATTACCAGCTGGCACTGGCAGCAGCCGTGGACCTGGGCCACAAGAAGGCTCAGTTGAAGATTTACACACGCCTGGCCACCATCTACCATCACTTCCTCATGGACCGTGAGATGTCCCTCTTCTTCTACCAAAAAGCAAGGACCTTTGCCTCAGAACTGAACCTCCGTAGGACCAACCTGGTGCCCCAGCGCTTCTGTGGCCGGGCACCCTGGCTGGCCCCTGGCCACCCATCCTGACAACCTGAGAAGAGGCATATATATATACAAGGGGTCTCTTCCTCTTCTTGGGGTGTGGGCAATTTATTATTATTATTATTATTATTATTATTATTTTGCTGAGGGTTGGGGGGAACTGAAGGACCAAACAGTAGTAAATGTTTTTCAGCACCTGTGGTATCTTCTAGGTGTGTGATATGCCTCCCCAAGAGCCCAGGCTCTGCCCAATTCTCAGCCCTCTAACCCATCCTTTTTCTAGTCCCACACTGCAGCCTAGCCCTGGTCTACAGCGAGGACTGAATCCAGCAAGGCCTCTTGCTGGCTCTCTCATGGTATGGCCTTGACAAATCACTTACCTCAGTCCTCCATCCCCTTGTCTATTAAAAGGTAAGGTGATAGAAATCCCTCAGCAGGACCTACGATGATCTCTCCTCCTCTCTGCTCTCTCGTGTATATGACACAAGCCTGCATCATTCATCCTCATAGTACCTGCCTGAGAGGAGTTCAGGACATGATGGCCTCCATTGGCAATGGGGAATGTGGGACCCAGATTATCCATTACCACAGGGAGGAATTGAGCCCCAGAGCCAACCAAGTAGAGTGACCTCCCTGCCAGCCTGCCCAGAAGGACATGGCACCTTATGCCTTGAGAGAAGCTTGTGAACCTCTTCATCCCTGGTGATGTCAGGACCCAACTAGCTGACAGTCCCATTCTTGGGTGGGTTGGGCCACAGGGGGCGGGGTGCTGAAGATAAAAGGTAGTGATGACCTACTGTGGGTTCAGCCAGTGTTGTCACGGTAACTAAGGACACTTGGGTTAGGTCATCCCCTGCCTGCCAGTCTGCAATTTATCAGCCACTAGGTGTCCTCAGCTGCCTGCTACCTCAGGTTGCAGGGCCTTTGATGGTAGATCTCTCTGAGCCCAGGTAGGTCAGCCCTGAAACAAAGCGGCTGCCTTGGAGCTGCCGTGAGACTTGCTCAAGGTGAGGGTGCTCCCAGAGCTTTATAGTGGGTGCTCCCTGTGTTGTGATCATAAAAAGAGAAAGAGCTGTAAGAATATGTTCTGGTGAGGTGTCGGGGGAAGGGGGTGCCTCCACAGGCCCATGCCGAGGCATCCCTTCCCCCTGAGGGACCAGACACACACTGGTATAGTATAGAATAGAGTTTATTTAGGGCATGGGAGGGGAGTTAAGAGGGTAGCAGAGGCAGAGAAAGGCAGAGAGAAGGAGAGAGTAGAGAAGTAGGGGCCGGCCATGACCACATGGAGAGAAGGGGGAAGGGAATGGGGAGAGAGGGGGAGCAAGGGGGCAAGAGGCAAGCAGGAGTAAGAGAGAGAGGAGGGGGCCAGCAGCCCCTTTTATAGGGCCAGGCCTACCTGACCATTGCCAGGTAACCATGGGAGGAGCATACCTGGCTGCTGCCAGGTATCTGTGGGGGTGGAGTTTATACAGAATGCTAACACCCTAGGCTGGCCCTGCCACAGTGATGTTTCCTATTAAGATGCTCATGAGCCCAGGGCGTTCCAACAACCATACCATGCTGTACCATGGTTAAGTAACAAAGGACACTGTCTTAACCTCTCAGACCCTTTGTCCCATTGTCTGTAATCAAGTTTCTGTGAATGACAGGAGGAAGACAACGTGGGGACAGAGCCGCCTGTAGAATCTCTGCAAAGGCAGGAGGGGGTGGTGGAGGCTGGGGCCTGTTGCACTCCTTACTGCTCTCCCATTAGCATGGGTCTAGAATATCCTGTGGCCTATTGAAGGCTGCAGCAGCCTGTAGGCCCATTGCCCAGAAGCCAGGCTTTAGAAGGAGCCCCAGTGTCTCTCCCAAGTCTACCCAACTACCTTCCTTCACATATGGCCTGACTTTGAGGCCATAAGCCCTACCCCAGTAGGGCTATATTCACTCTCTTGGGAGCACAGTTACTCTGCACCAGCTTTGTCCTAGGAAAGACAGATGCAGGTGTTGAAGGAGCTGAGAAGCTTGGGGATCAGGATCACAGGGACCCTCTGTGTGACCTGAGCCAGAACTTCAGGATGCCTTAGTGGGCAAACAGCATCCACTTGGCCGCTGTGGGCCACTGCCCACTGTGACATCTCTACAAAGCCAATCCTTTTGGTCAGACTTGGGTTGACAGCCTGTGCCCTAGGAGGGCAGAAATCCTAGGCTTCTATCTCTACAAGGCCTGAGTCAATGGCTCCTGGAGGTCAAGGATGCCTTTGACCCAGTCAGCAGGGTGAGGACATCTCTGTGGGGACCTATCAGCCTGGCAGACTCAGTGGGAGGGGGAACTTGCTCTGTCTGAGGACAGAGACAGGCTCGCCCTGGGAGGAGGGTAGTGAGTGTTGACTCCTCAGTCGTGTTTCCCCATTCCCAGAACTGCCATGGCTCCTCTCGCTTTCCCATTATGCCTGTCTCAGGAGGCTGGAAAAGGACCATTGAGCAATAAACTCACTCTACATGACCACTTCTAGACCAGAGCCCAGCATAAAGGCCTCACCAAACCGTCATATCGAGAGATGACTGTGGACACACCCATTCCCAGCATGGCCTGTGTTGGGGCCAAGAGAAGCTAGTCTAGCCCTGACCTCAGCAGTTGAGGATTCCCTTCCTCCTCTAGGGGATAGGGATCAGGAGCTCTAGGAGGACAGATCAAGCAAGCACCAGAGGGGACTCAGGTCCATGCTGGCTCTCAGCCATCAACAACAATGCAGTCACCTGAGCTGAGAGTTCTACCATTGCTGGCAGGGCCATCAGAAAAATCCACTTAAGCCAAATTGGGCTCAGTTACCCCACCTCCCAGCCCCGCTGTCTTGGGGACCATGGCATCAGCACGAAGATCTTTGGGTGTGCAGCAACATCTAATTCACATGGCTCTGAGCAAGCCATCCTCCCCTGGAACACTAAGGTCCATCTCAGACATGATCATGGGAAACATAGGAGGGTGTGACATCCCCCTCCCATGACTACTCTTCACTTGTATTTTACTGCAAAAAGCTTGGTGGAGACACCACTACACAGGGGCATGAGCAGCTCATGCTCCTGAGCTTATGAGCTCCTACCTACCCCACATGACCTCATACCAATAGCTCCTTCCCAAGCTTGCCCTGCTTTCCACCTCTCTTGTTTAGTTTCTTGTTCCTGAACACCCCATAGCAGCAGTCGTAGGCTGTCTGCACTCCGCTCTCCTGGCTCTTTTCTCACTTAGGCCTCAGGTGGGTCTCCAGTACCACCTGTGATGGCCATCACAGGCTGGCTCGGAGGAGCCCAATCTTTGCACAGGCCATCTGTGAGGATGTCAGGAGGCTCCCAGAGGCAGGGATGTGGGACGTTCCAGATATGGCAGGGTACAGGCCCTGGGAGCTCAGTAGAGAGGTGGCTGGGAAGGGCAGAGCATCCCAGCCCAAGCTCCTGTGCCATGTCCACAGCAACCTGAGCAGCAGCACTTGTGAGGCCAGGGGCTCTGCGGTGCACACCAGCTCTCGAGGGGTCCAGCCACCTGTGCTGCCAGTATTATCCCAGTCCCTGCATTCTTCCCAGTCACACCATGTTCAATGTATGGGATGGAGGGGTGTCCCCCTGTTTCTCACTCCAACAAGGACACAGGAAGGCAGCTGGGGCCACTTGAATCACCCACCTGGGAGTTTGCCTTGCTCTAAAAGACAGGCTTGGTGAGGATCTCATTTGTTGGTACCTTGGCATCTCCAGGGCCACTCTGGCTCTCTGGCTGGGTGACTCCAAGCAGAGAGGTAAAAGGATGTGAAAGCAGGGATGAGAAGTGGGGCAGGGTAGAGGCAGAGGAGCTAGGGTATTGGAGACTTGTCAGAAAGGTGATGGGCGACTCATAGACGCTGTGAAGGGTGGGCTCCATATCACAGTGGGGAATGGGGCATGGCTTGGAGGGGTTAATTCCCTTTGCAGAGTTCATAGGGTCCAGTAGGCCCCAGGCACAGGTAGTGTGGAAACAGATTCCCCCTTGAGAGATGCTTCAAGGCATCTCCCTCTCTTCACTCCTACACCTTGAGCTGCTGTGTGCCCATAATCACACATGGTCAGGATCCACTGAGTCATAGGGAAGCCACTGTGTCCCCCGTGTGCCCCCCAGGGTCATCTGATAATTATGTGGAGGGACTCCTCTGGCCCTGAGTACTGTTGCAGCCTCTTGATGACTGTGGTACTGGATTCCTCAACTCCCTCCTCAGTGACTTCAGAAAGACCCAGGAAGCAATGCTTCACCGGGCAGTTCTGAGGACCCAGCCAAACAGGGTCCCTGGCCATCAGCAGCCCCCAGCTCGCCCACTAAGGCTGATGGGATGAGTCCAACTCGGATAAGGGCACGATCAGAGTACACGTTGAAACCCAAGTAGTTCAGACAAGGGAACTCCAAGGTTTCCTCTTAGGTCCTTTCCCAGTGTGTCACAGGCTCAGATGATGGGTTGGAAGGTAAGGATGAAGTAAATGCTGTCAGGGAAGCTGTGTGGCAGACTCCAGTGCTTTCCCCTAAACCCAGTTCTAATGTTCCATCATCTACCTGGCACATCTTCATCCTCTTCTGCCCGGCACCCATAGTCAAAGTGCTCCCTACTACTCAGCAGGGTACACATCTTTTCAGCTCTGTGCTGTCAGCCTCGTCCACGCCTTCTACAGACGACACTGAGGCTGCGTAAGGGTGAGGGATCCCAGTAGCCACACAACCATGGCTGCCCAGCCTCTGACTGTAGAGGTCCCACACCAGAGGGGACCAGTCCACCCCTCTTCACCAGCAGCCAGTCATGCCTGGAGCCCAAGGGGGTTACCAACTGCCCCTTATAGACCTCCCA
The DNA here is from genome assembly GCF_008632895.1 of Mastomys coucha. Lineage (NCBI taxonomy): Eukaryota > Metazoa > Chordata > Mammalia > Rodentia > Muridae > Mastomys > Mastomys coucha. The sequence continues at coordinate 30,110,802 of NW_022196905.1, read as the reverse complement.
AGTTCTTATTCCCAGGCTCCATGCAGCTGCCCCTTGCCCCTGCTTGCCTTCCTACAAGCTGGATCACACCAATATTTGACCTGAGCTGCTCAGGCTCCTAGATCAACTTCCTGCCATCTATTAAAGGTTGCAGTGAGGAACAGGTTGGGTGGGCACATGCACAAGCGTGTGTGCGTGTGTGTGTGTGTGTGTGTGTGTGTGTGTGTGTGTGTGTGTGCCTGTGTGTATGTGTGTACCTGTGCGTGTGCGTAGGAGGCAGTTCTCTTCCTCTCTGACCCTCCCCTGGTTGTCTAGGCCCCTCTGCTGACCCCACCCACCTAGGCCTGCTTCTTTTCTCTGTTTAAATACCTACCATATTCTACTGTGTAAGAAACCCATCTTTCCAATTGTGGCTGCTGTGACCCAAATGGCTGATTAACAACAGGCCGGGCTTCTGTCTGTCTGAAGGGAAAGTGCAGTAAGCAAGGCTTTCTGTGTCCCACATCCTTTACCCTCTATACCTGCTCAGTCCTAAGTACCCCTCCTGTTTGGTACCCTTGATTTAAGGGGTCAGGGTCCTCCATCTTGAACCATGACACCAGCATCAATTCCTTCTGACCAGTTATGGCAGCCACATGGACAGCAGCCATTCCCTCTGCCTGACATTAGGAGGGAGGAGAATCGCAGCCCCTATACGGCTTTTCACACAGTCACAAGCCCTCCGGGCTGGCAAGCCAACACACCCTTGACAATCTGTAGAATGACCAGACACTCTGCATGTGGCCAGGCAGGCTGCCTTCCTTTCTGAGCCTTTGGTTTCTCACCTGTCAAATCCCAGTCTGTGAACAGAAGTGTGTTCCAAAAGTGTACAGCACTCTCTGTGGGTTCCAGATGGGTCCAGCTGAAGAGCATCGTGTATCACTTTGTAGCATTTCAGGGAAAGTCCCCAGTCTGTTGACACGGCCCAGTTTTAGGTCTGAGTGTATGTCTGGGGTTGTGCACAGTGAGCGAACTGCTGGTGCAGTGCGGAAGACATAACGCCTTCCATGCAGACAGATAACAGGGCAAGGGGCACAGAGTGAGCCACAGAAGCTGCAGCTCAGTGTGGACTTCAGATGCATTGGATATTTAGATGTTCCCACCTCCTTGGACACCCCAGCTCCTTGGTTCTGTTTACATATCCTCCAGGACTCAGGATGTGCTCGAGGGAGTCAGAAGTGAATGGATAGAGGAGAGGGCAGGCAGGGGATTCCAGACTGAGGCAGTAACTTCTGGCTGACTGTGAGTCTCAGGGTGTGCCTGCAGAATGGGCTTCAAGAAGGGATTGATTAAGCCGCTGCCAGATGGAAGGGTTTGGAGCGTGAGTACACGCAGACCAGGCGTCATGAGGGAGGGTGAGAGTCATGCTGATGGAGTAGGAGAAGTTTTCCTGGCTTTCGGTTCTGTACCCCTGGCCATGGCCTGAGTGTCTGTCCAGCACCATGATCAGGAGTAGAGAGGTGAAATGTCAAAATTCCTTTCAAGAGAACAATTCAATATGTTGAGGATGAAATAAGAGGTACCTGCAGGAAGTGAATAGACGGAGAAGTGAAGGGGCATAAAGACTTTATGTTCACCGACTGCTGACACCCTCTCCCTGTTTGCTCTAGTCAGGAAACTTCCTCCCTGCTGTTCTCACACTGGGCTCAGCCTGGGAGTGCCCTGGGACAGGCAGGACAAACATCAGGCAAAGCTTCCCCTGTTGCTCCCCCAGGTTTCTAGCTCCAGCCAAGAACCTCTGCCTCAGGCTCCACTCCCCTGAGCCTCTTAGCACTGGGGCACACAGCTCTCTGCTCAGGCATTTGTGTTCTTCTGTCCCCCAGGTGGCAGCCACTTAGACTCCATCGCCTCTCTTTGCCACTTGGGTGTCTTTCATCTTCAAATCAGGACCACTTTAGAGAGGTCCTGCATGCCCTTCTCCCAGCATCCTTCAAGACCACATGCTTCATAACCTGTTATGGTAGGGCCACCAGGATGCTGGCTTTGTACTAGTGTCTGTGGCCTTGTGTCATCATGTTTCAGCAGATTTTTGTGGCCACCACAGCAGAGAGACATGTCTGGTGGCCAAGTGCCTCCAGCCATCCCTGGCAGTCTTGCGATTGTTGCCACCATTGCAGGTAATGCAATAGGATCACACACACACTTCCCTCATGGAAGCCTTGCATCCATCCCAGGCTTGTAGGGGCCAGTGACACTCCTCTTCCTGTGGACGACAGCCATAGTCTATGGCTTGCTGGGGCCAGACCTTGGCTACTTCAGCCTTAGTTTGGCACAGTTAGCAAGTTATCAGTGGCTATGAATGAATGTGCTGTGGGCCACCCTGTCCCAGCTGTTATGTGGACAAGTTGCTGTAGTGAATGGCTGGGATTCAGCACACAGCTCACAAGGTGATAGTTAGCCTTTAAGAAGTCTGCCATTTTGCATTCTCTGGAAGGATTTTGTTTGTGATTGTGATGTGCATACATGTTTGCTTTGTGTGTGTGTGTGTGTGTGTGAGAGAGAGAGAGAGAGAGAGAGAGAGAGAGAGAGAGAGAGAGAGAGAGAGAGAGAGAGAGAGAGAGAGAAAGAGAGAGAGAAGAAGAGAGAGAGAAGAGAGAGAGGGAGAGAGAAAGGGAGAGGGAGAGGGAGAGAGAGAAGTTGTCAGTGTCTTCTTTTGTCACCCACTTTATTTACTGAGTCAGAGCCTCTTTTTTTATTACTTTTTTTTAGATTTATTTTTATTTATTTTATGTGTATGAGTACACTGTAGCTGTATAGATGGCCGTGAGCTATCATGTGCGTGGCTGCTGGAAATTGAACTCAGGACCTCTGCCGCTCCGCTTTCTCCGGCCGGCTGGCTTCGCCTGCTCGCTCTGGCGTAATTCACTATAGCTGTCTTCAGACACACCAGAAGAGGGCGTCCGATCTCATTACGGGTGGTTGTGAGCCACTATGTGGTTGCTGGGATCCAAACTCAGGACCTTCAGAAGAGCAGTCAGTGCTCTTACCCGCTGAACCATCTCGCCAGCAAGTCAGAGCCTCTTACTTGAGCCAGGAGCTCACTGATTGGGCAAGTCTCCCCAGCCAGCTTGATCCACCAACCCTTGTTCCACATCAGGAGCACTGGGATTCCAGGGAGCCATCATGCCTTCCTGACTTTTTATGCAGGTGCTGGGGCTCCACACTCTGATGCTCACACTTACATGACAAGCACCCTACCCACGGAGTCATCTCCCAGAAGCTCCTGAGAGGATTTTTGGCAAAAATCAAAATGAGAAGAAAAACAAAACTGGTCCTTGCTTTTGGGTGGCACTAGATGTGGTAATTGTTCCTTGTGTCTCTAGCTCTGGAACTTCCAGTTTCTGTGAAATAAACATTCATTTTACACTACATATTTCACAATCAGAAGGAAGCAACTCTCTAAAAAGCATGTGATAAAATGAGAAGATTCTTGGGTAATCAAGCTTTTTAAAAGACTAAGACATTGGTAGGTCTGTCAGTCAATATGCACACACACACACACACACACACACACACACACACACACACCCTCCTGCAGGACCCATCATCCCTTTACCTCTCCTATAGGACCCCCTTCTCAGACCCTTCCAGGATATATTGTCCCCTTCCCTAGTCCCCTGCTGGGTGCATAACTTCCTTCTCCCTTTTGCAAGGAGCTGACATTGCCAAGAGAGGAAGGATGACATCATCACAAAGGCACCCGTGTACCTGAGATGACAGTGACAAAGATGGGAAGGCCTAGCCTGTCTTCAACTCTTGGGAAGCTGGCTTAATCTCCCGCTACACATCTGAGGTGATACTGGCTTGGATGGTGGCATCACTTGCTGTGATGCACACAGTTGGGGGGCATGACATGGTTGTGACATTGATGGGGTGTGTGAGCTCAGCTGTAGAACACTTCATAAAGTTGACAGTTCTGAATGCAGACCAGAAAACGTGTCCCGATCTGTGTTGAGTTGAAGAGGAATGGCCCCCATAGACTCATGTGTTTGAATGCTTGGCGCATAGGGAGTGGCACTATTAGGAGATGTGGCCTTGTTGGAGTGGATGTGGCCTTGTTAGAGGAAGTGTGTCACTGTGGAGGCAGACTTTGAGGTCTCATATATACCCAAGCTAGCCCTAGTATGAAAATCTCCTTTGGCTGCCTTTGGATCAAGATGCAGAACTCTCAGTTCCTTGTCCAGCACCATGTCTGTTTGCAGGCTGCCATGCTTCATGCTATGATGATAATAAATCTCCAAAACTGTAAGCCAGCCCCAATAAGTGTTTTTCCTTTATAAGAGTTGCCATGGTCATGGTGTCTCCTCACAGCTGATGTGTACTGTGATGCTCCCCCCCCCACCGACTGTGAGGAAATGGCCTACTATAGGGAGACCCCAAGAGCTATAGAGGCGCTGCAGGCCAAGCTGTCCCTCCTATGATTTGGTGAGGTGATTGATCACCAGTGGTTTGATGAAAGTCTGACCTGGATCACAGCCCAGAGTTCTGCCCACCACAGTCAATTTCAGTTCAGCTATTGTGCAAGGAAGTCCAAAGAGGCGCACTGATGCCTGGGGTCCCTGCTGCCATTCCTTCTCCCTATGTCCCAGCCAGAAGAACCTGAAGGCTAAGAGGCCCTGTAAGCAGTGTTGGGTTCCTTCCAATTTGATGGGGTCACATTTGTGTCACATAAGAAGCCCTGCTCTCTGCCATCACCCCACTCCCACTCCCTACATTGCTCCCCCACCCCCCACAGCACTCAGAGCATCAGGGAGTAAGGTCAATGCTCTCCACAGCACCTCCCAGACACCATGCTGAGAGGAGCAAGTGCAATCTTCACGCACACCTTAGCTCCCATACCTTCACCCCTCTCAGGAACAGCCACCCTGTTGCCACACAAGGGGCCTAGTCTTGACTGTTCTACGTGGCCCAGACAAGCCACAGGGCAATGTGTCCTGAGTTCTGAGACTCACCAGAGGTGGGGACATGCCATTGGGGGGAGGGTTGCAAATTTAGCCAAGTACAGACAAAGGTTCAATGACAGTGGGGCTCCGGTGGCTAGAACAGTGCAGGTCACAGTTGACCTGACTTCTTCAGGAGACCCCAGGGCCATGTGAGTCCAGAGGTAATGTCTGTCACTGGGAGTTAGGGAGTCACCGCCAAGACCAAATCATGAAGGTGGAGAAGAGTCCCAAGTAAAGACAATGAAAGGACAAGAGAGATGACTGGGGGACTGAGTTCAGAGCCAGGAAGTAGAGACCTAGGCACTGAGGAGCCACAGCAGACACAGAGGGAAGGAAGGACCTGAGCTAAGTTCCCAGAAGGCTTCAGAGCTTGTCCACAGCATGAGCCAGTCATGGGGACCTCAGTCAGGCTTGTGGGAAGGAGATGCCTTTGAGGTGAAGTCACCCACTGCCTGTGCTGTGTCTGCACATAGCTACCGCTATCATGAGGGCCTGTGGTGACCCCAGCAAGATCCCTGCAGGCAAGGGGCCCTCTCTGACAGGGCAGCCACAGCAGCTGTGTGGCTAGAGCTTCCTGCCCACTGAACATGAAAATTACAGGCCGAGACTGATGGGGTCTTACAACCCTGCCACCGCTGCCAGCACAGTCTGCTGGCAGAAGCAATTGCTCCTCCATGTCACAGCCTTTGGAGTTTGTCATTGACCACATCATTCTGGGGCTCATAAGGTCAGTAGGGCATTGGGTCTGAAGCTCCAGATGCCACCAAGGCGTCCCTGGGGGTGACTGTGGTAGAGGGCATTGCCAGATGGCATGCCCATGTCACCCTCTTCCAGAAGTAGGCATTCTACCATGCTCCATGCTAAGTGTGGGGTTGTCTACCTTACTCCCCTACAAACCCCTGACAGGGCCTGGGAAGAGAACCCTAGAGCCACTTGAGACAATCCAGCCTAGCTGTTGGCTCTTAGGCAGGAGTCTGAATCCTGGGAGCCAGCTTGGTCCCCCACTCAGTGGAGGCTGGTGGCTCACTTCCTTGATCTTCAGTTCTCTCTGTTCAGGCTCCATGTGTCTGGTCTGCAGGATGAAGCAGCAGATGCCAGCAGGGAAGGGAAAGGAAGAGGGCAGTCATGCCCATTCCCTACTCTCCTCTCCCCAGAGAGGAGTCCCCGCTGACACAAGCTGTGCACAGCTCTGTGGCAGAGGCCTCAGTGACAGCAAGCAGTGCTTAGTCTGGACTGGGATTCAGATTAAGCCTGTCTGAACCCTCACCTCATTTCTGCTCCTGGCTCCACAAAGGCCTGAATTGGCCTTTGACCAGTGTCACTGGGAGTGTGAGAGGCCATGCATGATCTTAGGACAAGTGCTGGAAGACAACAGGGCAGAATGAGATGGGTCCGAAATTCTCCTGAGATGCACTGAGACTGGCATGTGTAAGGGACAGAAAGGGTGAGGGAGGGCTGGAGGGAGATGACTTAATCCGCATTCAGAGACTGAGGCTGAACATGTGACAGTGGCTACATTAATGAGGCTGTTTGGTTCCCGGCTCCAGAGGCTAGCATTTCAAAGGTGTGTTAGTGGTGTCTGCTAGTGTCTGCTGAGGCCTTGTGCTAGGAGAAAACTAACAAGATCAACATAGAACTAAAGAACATAGAGGCCAGGAAGAAAGCAATGTGGGGGTTGGGGCAGTGGAGCATCCCAGAGAGTGCAGAGGGCTAAAGAAGCAGAGAAGCCACCATAGAGTCACTGCAGAGAGGAAGGGCAGTCTGGGCAGTCTGTCAGGTCTGCAGCCACTGGCAATTGATAAGCTCCTCCTTGGGATTTGGGATGGCAGGGGAGAGCAGCTGCTCAGAGTTCTCCAGAGAGGAAGAAGAGGAGGAAAAGGAAGGCAGAGGACTTACGAGAACTTGCTGGGAGCCTATTCACTAAGTCAGAGCCACCCAAGGTAGGGTGAACATGGGTCTATGGCTGAAGTGGTGGAGGCCCAGGCCTGCGGCATCCTAGAAGTAAACCTAACAGACTGCTGTAGAGGGTCACGGAGCAGGTGGCAGGGAGCAGAGAAGGTGCCAGTGGGAAAGAATAGTGTTGGCCCAAAGGTGCTGGAAAAAACAGATACCTGCATACAATCAAATGAAGCGGGACCTCTTACCTCACACCATAAACCCTTGCTCAAAACTAAGGGTGAACCCAACAGTAAGAGCCAAATCCAGGAAGCCCCTAAAGAAACCAAAGGAACCATGCCCATGGCTGATCAAGCAACAAGAATGTACAGATAACTCCTGAGTTCTGGGATTAAACATCTATATCACCAAACTTACCCATGACTATAAAGAGACATCTCTCCCAGACGGAGACACAGTGGCCAAAGGCATACAGAAGATATGTGGTATTGTCTGCTCCCTGGAAAAATGTAAATCAAAACCACAAGGAGACCCCACGTCATAGCTACTAGAATGGCAACAAAAGGTTTTCTGTTTTGTTGTCTTTTTTTTCAATGGAAAATACCAAGAGTTGTTGAGGGTTTGGGGAAAATGGAGCCTCATGGTATGGGTGGAAAGTGGTAGAGATGTGGAAAAGCTTGGTGGTTCCTTAAGTGGTCAAGTATGGCATCACTACATGGCTTAGTCACTGTACTCCTAGGTACACTCTCAAGAGAGTTAAGAACATAAGCCCACGTAAGACTTCACACAGGAATGTCAAACAGCAGCATTTTCTCATGATAACTGAAAAGTGAGGGGAAAAAATCCATCCTTTGTCAGAAGAATGTACAAACATATGTGGTCTAGACATGCAATGGAATATTATTCGGCCATGCAAAGGAAAATGGAGGCATAGTGATTCCTGATCCCACAGTGCTGATGAACCTGGACATATTGAGGTTCAGGGAGAGGAGGCAGACAGAAGACCACAGGTAATATGATCCTATTCATGGGAAAAACTCAGAGCAGCTAGCGAATTCATAGAGATAAGACTAGGGGCTGGGAGAATGAGGTGGCCAGTGTCAGCTTTCAGGTCTGGGGTCCTGTCATAATGAAAATATTCTAAAATTAATTGTAACGGTACTTGTATATTTCTATGAAGATGACCAAAACGACCAATCACACACTTTAAAAAGGAGAGAGAGAGGATGAGTGGATAGGGCTAATTGAAACTAAGGAGATATGAGAAATCCTTAAAACCCACTACTTTGAAAGCTCATTTTAAATATATTTTTAGAATCTTGAATGGAGGTACCCTGAATGGGTGGACAATGGTGCTCCTAGAAGATACAGATTATCAAGTGACAGTTTCAGTATCAGGTGTGGGATACCTCCCTCTGATTGTCAGTCAGGGAGGTCCCAGAGGCTCCCAAAGCGACACAGGCTATTGATAGTGTTTTTGAGTTCCTACCATCATTGAATGGTAAGACCCTATTGCTGGAGACATTCATTCTGAGTATAGGATATAGAGAAATCAACCTGGAACTGACTAGAAAACTTCCTCCCTGCTGACTAGCTTTCAGAATGCTACAAGGTAGCATTCAGGTTGCTGGGGGAGGGGTACAGATGGATGGTCTTATCCTGAAATCCTCCCTGCATACTGACCAGCCAGACAAGGTGTGCTTACAATAGTGGCATGGCTGTTATAGGAGTTACTAGCTGTCTCTGATTGGATCTGAAGCCTATTCCACAGAGGGAATTCATGCCTGATACTGTGAACTTGGTCAAAAGTCCATGGCTGGAGCATTCATAGACCCTAGATTGTTTTGTTGAATGGGCATATTGTAAAACTGCCTTCTAAATATTTATGTTTATAACTGTATGTTAGTGCAGCTCTCACCCTTAATCACTGAAGCTTATTTCTGCAGTGGGCAGCAGTTCATATAGAGACTCATCATGATGAACCAGCCTAACTCCATCTTAGGCTTGAAAGCCATCCTATAGTAAAGACAAACTAGGCTCCTTCTTGTTTGTGATTAAACCACGGTTTCTTAAGAATTGGGCTATGCTCCACCTGTAACCTTAACTACAAATGGTTTTGTACTGCCTGTTCCAAGAATGGCAATCATGTCTTTGTTTCAAAAAGTTGTAAAGACCATATTGCAACCCTACCTTTGTTTCAAAATATTGTTATGGCTACTTTGTTATGACTATCTTCTTATGACCACCTTGTTAAGGTCTGCTTTTGTAAGCCTGCCTATTTTGCCTGGAAAAATCCCTCATTTGGAAATCCCTACCGCTGGGCTATAAAAACCTAATCTTCCTCATGTCCAATGCTGACCTCTTGAACCCCACCTTTAGGGGGAGACATCCCATGTCTATGAGTTTAAAAAGCCTGTTTTAATCAATTGTTTGCTTTACTTAATTAGGCCATAAGGATTTGGGTCGGTGGTCTTTCTCCTCTCATCTTTAGGATTAACAATAACTGGTCATAGATGATCACACTCATCCTTCACAAAGCTCCTAGGAACAGCTAGCAGCTGCCCCTGCCCTTCTCAGCACCTCCATGAGGGAGTTCCCAAAGGAGGGGCTGTAGACAATGTCTTATATCATCACAGGGCCCACCCTGTGAGTCACCCACTAATATGGGCTGAGGAACCTTATCACATGCCAGGTGTGGCCAGGGATGATCTTCGAGGCCCCCAAAGCCATGTTAGCTATGATCTCATCTGACGTGACTCTGGGCTGCAGCAAGGGTCAGGCATAAGGGTCTGGAAGCCAAAGTCTGGCTCTGTTGTTCTGCCATGGCCAAGTAGGATGGACAGTCTGGGGTGCCCAGGAGGGAGGCAGACCCTGGTTCACCCTGGCTGCAGCCAGCTCTGTGCTGGTCCATAGTGAAGAACTATACAGTACATGGGAAGGGGAAAAACACAGGCTGATGGGGCTGGATGGGTCAAGTCAGCCACCCACCACAGTTGGAGAGAGGGCATCAGGGAAGAGCCAGTCCATAGCCTACCCACACTATTGGATGACAAAGGTTGTTAAGTGCCTGGTGCCTCTATCTGTCCTGAGAGTAGAAAGAGCTGCCCTACCCTGGTGGACCATACTGGAGATGCCAGGCCCTTGGCGGTCAAAGGCCTGGAGTCACTCAGACTCCAGAGAAACATCCAAGGTGCCGCTGTGACTGAGTGAGAAACCATAAAGGGCAAAGGCAGCAGGGGGAGCCACTGCCCTGCCTTTGCAAAAGACTCCCTGGAAGCTTCCAGAACAAAGACGGGACCTGGAGTGGACTCCCTCTCAGGAGAGGCTACGGCTGTGTTTATCCTTAAACTCCAAGCCTCAGTTTCCCTTCTGTACAAGTGACTGAAAGCATCCTGTGCAGCCACGTTAAGGGTCAGATCAGATGACCATGGAGGACGATGTGACCCAGAGGGAAAAAGTTGGACTTGAGACCTCAGACAAAGTATGTGTGAGCGCAGCCTGTAACCCACTGTCTTTTTCCAGCCTCACTCTGAGGGCCTCATACCCACCCCAGGGGCAGGACGGCACAGGGAGCCGAATAAAACATGTGGAACAGCTTGCCATGGCCATTTATACACCGTAGAGCATTGTACAAACCCTTGCATCGTTTCCCCATCTGCATAAGAGAAGTCTGGAACCAGACCTGGCCTACACTTCTGTGAAGAGACAGTAATACCCCCATACTCCCACTACACCACCACTACCCCTCACCGCCCCCCATACACACACACTACCACTATCCCCCCTCCCCCAGACACACAGACACACACACACACCACCACCACCACCACCACCACCACCACCACCACCACTACCAGGTGAGTGCTCACACCTGGAACTCCACTTCCTTTCTTCCTGAACAACTGAGTCTGGTGAGGCCACTCTGCTGCCTGGCCACTGGGCATTGCACAGACACAAACCAGACTGCTCCCCAGCCCTCCACCAACATCCATCCAAGGGAGGTGTGGCTTTATCAACCCATGGAAGCAGAGGTGTCACCATACCACGCCATACCCCCCAGTGCTACCTGTTCCTAGTGCTCTTGGGAAACTCCAGCCAGTAACAGCTTCCTGCCAGGATACTCTGCTTGGCTTTCTTTCCCTCCAGTGTTGCATACCAAGTTCTCCAGCCCCTGGAGCTACGTATTCATTCAACCTAGGATCATCTCCTGGGGAGGCTTTGTTGGGTCCTCTGACTGCTGAAGCTCTGACCAGACTGACTGACCATTTAGCAACTTGACACCCTGCACCCTGCTACCTGGCCTGGGTCTGAAGTAGCTTGGTGAATGTGTGAGAAGGCACCATGAGGTGATGGGGTAAAGTTGAGCAGGTGATTTCCACTCCTGCACTGCCTGGTATCCTGGCACTTCCAACGACTCTGAGGTAGGAAGTGCTCAGTACTCCTTGTAGAAGAAACAGCAGGACAACGGGCAGCAACCAGAGTTCTAGATCCGAGAGAGCCCAGACTAGACCCCGATCCAAGGCAGATGGGCCCCCCTTCCTAGCTGGGGGAACACCCTCCAGCTGAAGATGGGAGGGGGGGCACCCAGCTTCTTTCTAAGTATCTGCTCCAATGTCTCCAGGTGGAGTGATGAGGAGCAGGAGGGGTCTGGGTTTGCAGCCTTGCTGAGCCTGGCTGCTCAGGATAGTAGAGCAGAGATATCTCTGTGGAGGAGAGCTGGGGACAGAATTTGGACTTGTTCATGTCTCTGGGGTTGTGGTCAGGTCCTTGGCTAGGACTGGGGTATTCCTAAGCAGCTCCCCTTCCCCAGGCCCTCATCCTGGGCCGGCAGACCTGTCACCCAAAGTGCACACCAGGCAAGCGGGGAGCAGGAGGCTCCGGGTGGGTCCCCCACCAGCCGGGGCGGGGTCCCGTGGGGCAGGGGCGGGGCTGGCGGCGGGCAGGGCCGCCCCTTCCAGCTAGGGCGGACAGCCCTGGCCTTTAAGCGCCTGCTGACGCTGGGCTGAGAGAGGCCGGGTCAGTCCCCACACCATGCCCTGTTTGCGCTCCCGGCCAGAGTGCGCCTGAGCCGTCCGGCCTTGGTGTCCCCGCGGTTCTTGCGCCGCTGCCTCTCCGTGATGCAGGCGCGCGCGCTGCTCCCCGCCACGCTGGCCACGCTGGCCACGCTGGCTGTGTTGGCGCTGGCCCGGGAGCCCCCGGAGGCGCCGTGTCCTTCGCGCTGCGACGTGTCGCGCTGTCCTAGTCCTCGCTGCCCTGGGGGCTATGTGCCCGACCTCTGCAACTGCTGCCTGGTGTGCGCCGCCAGCGAAGGCGAGCCCTGCGGCCGCCCCCTGGACTCGCCGTGCGGGGACAGTCTGGAGTGCGTGCGCGGCGTGTGCCGCTGCCGTTGGACCCACACCGTGTGTGGCACAGATGGGCACACTTATGCCGACGTGTGCGCGCTGCAGGCCGCCAGCCGTCGTGCGTTGCAGATCTCCGGGACTCCGGTGCGCCAGCTGCAGAAGGGTGCCTGCCCCTCTGGTAAGCTCCACCAGGAATCCAAAAAGCCTTGCTCTGAGGAAACTGAGGCCCAGGGGGGAATCTGCCCACTTCCACTGGGCAGGCTTTTAAGAATAGTTCAGACAACCCTCTGGCCTTCTAGATGGGGAAACTGAGGCCCAAAGGTAAATGTCCCCAAAGTCACAAACGAGTTAAAATTAAAGCCTAGTGTAGCAGCCTGGGAGCGTCTGGTGAGCTGTTAGGCTCTGACCCAGACACACTCCTGTTTCTTACAGTCCTCCAGTGACTTAGAAAGGAATGAATGGCAAGCAATCTTTCCTGGTCTCTGTCTTCAACTCCTGCTTTGTTTTCTTCTGTCAGGGTGTGCTGGGTGCTGGCTGTGTGTGCTCATCTTGGTCCTTACTGTCTGAGAATCAGAGGGTTCAGGGTGGCCAGACACCTGCATTACTCTCCTCCTATCTTGGTTGTCTTTGGTGTACCCTTCTCTGATCTCCCATGTGGCAGATAGTACTATTAGCAGAGATGGGCAGGGATGGAGATTGATTTTTCACAGATTGAGCCATTTGTAAAAACAATCGGTTCTGTGCCTGACTGTCCCTTAACTGGAAATAGTGCATGGAGTGAAGCAGATCTTCTGGTACCCTTGAGACTTCTAGACCGTGGAGGGCACAGAGGTCTGGAGAGAGAGAGAAGGAAATCAGCCCGAGGGTCAGGCAGGTATCTATCACTAGGAATGGCAGAACTACTGTGCATGTTGGCAGGACCTTAAGCTCTACAGACCCACTGTCCTCAGGTGATTGTGTTCTGGGTACTCATCCATGAATGGTCTGATGTCAGGCCTGGGAGAGACCCCTGCAAGGATTCTTTAGCCCCCGGGACAATGAATGCTGAGTCTCAGTGTTACGTCCTGTGTTGGGTGTACTATTGCTGCTTCAGGATGAGGTCCCCTAAGAGAGGTGTTGAGCTGGGACAGTAAATGAGGCTCCCTGGCAAGGATGGAGAGAGTGGAGAGGCCTGGGCTGAGCAGAGACCAAGATCTGATTTAGAGCACTGGCCACCATCAAAGCTCAAGCTGCCAAGAAGTTGTCGTCGGTACTGAAGCCAAAGAGGAAGGACACATTATCAGAGATGTTAGCAAGCCAGGGTCTGCCATCCATCCTCAAAGGGCCAATTAAAGCAGTGTGGCCACATTGGGAAAATAACCAAAAGGGACCAGTGACAGCACCCCCAAGTCCAGCTAGGGGTCCTGACATGAGATTTAGGTTTAAATTGAGGAACAGCTCCCAAGCAGCTCACAACCATCCTTGACCTGTAGCTCCAGTCTCTCCCTGCTGGCCTGATGCATCCCTGCAGCTTCCTGCCTCCTCCCAGCATGAGATTCCTGGGGAAATCCCAATTTCTCCGGGCTCAGCACTAGCTCAGTAGTCTGATAGCCAGAAGGAGGGGCACAAGTGTCCTTCACAATATCTTCATTCAGTCCTGTCAGGATGGTTTCAGCTAGACAGAACCAGTGACCTTGGACCTGACAGCACTGCCCCAGGACACTGAGGTCTTAGCCTCTGTCCACACACCTGTCATCCCCTCATGTCCACTGTGAGCACACTCACTAATCAAATCAGCCTGAGCACAAACCACAACACCCAGATGTTCTGAACTCATGCATGTGCTGGGCACAGGGAGGCCTGATGAAGTCCCACTTGTAGGCAATGTCTGAGCAGGAGGCTGCTGTAGCACGGGGTCTCAGAACAGATTGGATAGCGGAGGGAGACCAAGCCAACACGACTTTTGCTGGCTTCCATCTTTCTTATCCTCCTGCATCACTTCACCTGGCAGCCAGGTGACCCTGGTCAGTCTGTCCTGCATGTTACCAGCAAGAATCTCTCCATAACTCCACTTCACTTACTGGGACTCTTCAGCCCTATTTCTGCCAACACACATGCATACACACACACACACACACACACACACACACCATCTTCTGCGACCTTCTCATCTTCTGGTCACCTTACTGTTTCCCTCCCTCCTACCTCAGTGCCTTTGCACATGCTCTGCCCACTGGCCACAGTTGCTCCTTCATCCTTCACCTATCGGGGTTTCTCTTTCTGGGTTCAGGTGTCCCACCACCCTGAGCTAGCTTCCCTAACCAATGTGCCTCATTGCTAAATCTGTACCTCTGTCTGTTCTATCTGCTTCTTGTTCACTCTGGGCCTCATGGCATGGAGGGGTGGATACAGCACTTGGTTGCACACAGTAGGTGATGTCATATAATGTCTGGACCCATGGATTCCTGTAGCTCTCCTGGACCCTGTTAGATAGTTCCATTGGAAATGGTGGAAACTGTTTGGTCCCACCTGCATGTTAGAAAAGCGTTCTCAAGAGAAGGGTCCCTTCGCTAGTATGATATGTGCTCAAGGGTCTATTTACAGGTGGCTAGCTGCCTGCTGGCTCCCTAGATTCAATGTCTCACAGCCCCTCAGTGATGGTAGATACCCACATGTTACTGGAGATCAGAGCTGGGAGCCCTGGGAAATTCTTACAAAGACTTAATAGGCAAGCAGCTTTTAATGTGCAAGGCCCCGACAGGCTGTTTATTTAAGAGCTTTGGTTGGCTTTTGTGTTTCCTCCTCTTAGAAGCTTCTAGGGGCTCAGAGTTGAGCATGTGAGACTAACCAGGCAAGAAGTGTCCTGCATCTGTCCCTCTGCCCGCTGAGACAGCGGAACTGGTCAGTGGTATGGCTGTGTGTGGGGACTGGCAGGGTTCGAGTGGCTTCATACATTTATTTGTAGGATTGTGTGTTCTAACCTAGTACAAGGAACTGCTCCATGAACTGTGAGTTCAGAAGTTCTGTCCCATGCAGATCCCCTTCTTCATCCACCTCCAGGGCATTCATGGGGCTCTGTGAGGATAATGCAACCTAGACAGAATGATAATCACCCATGTCCATCAAGAGTCTGCCTGTGCTCAGTGGCCTGTAGGTGCTCTGGAAGCAGTGAGGCAGGCAACCTTCCTGGCCTTCACTGTAGGTTCCAGATCTATACAGATGCAGACCTATGCAGATGTCACTGCAGACTGGGCAGGACATCTACAGCCTGGGGCTTTGAGGGAGGTGGCCACCAGAGTTCCTAGGGTCAGGTGTCATAGATTCCTCTCACAACCTCTGAAGCCTTTAGGAGTTCATCATAGGGAATAATGTTGGGGTATCTTATAAAGACAGGTTCTGATGCTGTAGTGAGCTACCCTAGAATTCTCAAAGTAAGAGAGAGCTTGCCCCAAGTCCTGGTTTTGCTGATCTGTTTGATGTACCACAGTACCTGAGCCCCATGAGATGATGGCCACCCTAGAGGACATTGGTGAATAGGTTATGAATAGGTTATGCAGTCACAAGACCCTGTTCCTGGGGCGGCAGAAGCATGGCCAGACATGTATGCCTCAACTATACGCATGGCAGGCTTGGGCACCTCAAGCTGTGCCTGTATATCTATGGTACCACATGTATATCCACGTACCTGTGCCTGTACACCTCCAGCTGAGTCTCTAAGACCTAAATATCCAGATCTTATACACAGAGTCCTCACCTCCTTTGTCCCAGCTCCAGTCCCAGACTCTTATACCCAGTGTCACTTGCCTTTGCATACACAGTCCGTTTGTCATATGTGCCAATTCTCCATTCCTCAAGACCTAGGCCAAAAATCACACTTGTTCCATAACTGAGGGCCTCTCTAGAGCAGTGGTTCTCAACCTTCCTAATGGTGCGACCCTTTAACACAGTTCCTCATGTTGTGGTGACCCCCAACCATGAAATTTTTTCGTTGGTACTTCATAACCATAATTTTGCTACTGCTATGGATTATGATGTGACTATCTGATATGCAAGCTATCTGATATGTGACCCCAAGAAGGTCATGACCTGCTCTAGAGTATCCTCAGTACTTGGTACTTAGGATGAGCTGGCCGTGGGAGTGAGCAGAGAGAGTGGAGCACACAGCCCCTAAAGCTTCATTCCTGCCACAGCTTGCCTGCCTGGATGGCTGATCAGCTCACTGTTTTTCCTTCTTTTAAATGTTTGCCTGTCCCTCAGTGACCCAAGTCTCCTGGCCACATACATTAGCTTAAGATCCATATGTCATGGACTGTGCTGTGGTCTGTGGCCCTCAGACTCAAGTCCTTCCTAGGGAATAGAAGATAGAGGAGGACAGCTGCCCAGTCTGGAACAGACATACTGCACAGTACCCTTCTTCACAGCCACAGATCAGGGCACCAGCCCAGGTGCGAGGCACCACACACAGCACCCCAGGCATAGGGCACCAGGTCCAGAGTCGGCCTCACCGAGCTCTCCATGGCTGATACAGTAGCTGTTGTCTAGGTTGGGAAACAAGGCTTAGAGAGATCGGGTGGCCTGCCCAAGGCACACAGCCCCAACCTAGGCACATCCCAGTTCTGTGCTGCTCTCTGGGAGTGTATACCAGTTGGTTAGCTTCCAGGAGATCCCAGCCTTGACCTGTGTTTGGCTTGGGGCCAGCCAGGCACCTCTGGCTGTGAAATTCCAGGCTCTGCTGGTTGAGCCAACTCCTGGAAGAGGTGCTGCCTGCTCATGGCTGTGCTGTGAGGCTATTCTCAGTTCACAGAGTTTCCCAGCATCCCCTATGGACCATCCTTCCACCTGTGACTGAGTGAGGAGGGGCAGAAAACCTGGCCCATGTGGGAAGCTGGATGCTGCCTTCAATCTCCCAGTCCCATCTGCACAGGAAACACACGCCATGTCTAGATTTACTTGCCGACCCCCATTAGGCCTCACACAATACCAAGCCTGCACATTCATAATCACAGCTGGCTGATGACCCAGGAAGAGATGCCACGGCTGTCCCCCGGTAAGAAAACCCAGGCACAGTGAACACAAGAGACTTGTGGGGTCTTTCTCTTAAGGAGTTGCCTAGCTGGGGGACACCATTGAAGAGTCAGTCAGACATGGGGATCAGAACCAGGCTCCTATGTGTGTCAAGTGTGCTGGCTGGACTCAAGCACTCTAAGACGTATGGGTATGGATCCCTGTTAATCATAAAGATGGAGCTGGGCAGTGAACAGCCTCAGAGACAGTGTAGGTGTGTCTTGGTTGTTCACTTTCCTATTCTGTGCCTTTGTTTCCCCATCTCTTCCATGGCCGTTGTGACTGCCCAGAGCTGGCACACCACACTGCTTGAGGGCCTTCCACTCAGGGCATGCATGTTGGAAATGGAGCCCTGAGGTCATCTTCTCTCCCAGGGCTATTTCTCACAGCCTGCCTTTCTTCTCAAGGCCCTAAACACCTGGCCCTGGTGGTTGTACTCTGGGTCAGGCTGCTGAACAAAACTTCCGGGCCTTCAGATTCCGTTTATTTTTGAAAATCAACAAAAAAACAAAAAACTAGAGCCAACAGCTGGGTGTGCTGAGACTACGGCCTTCAGAACTTGGCTCAGCCTGGCATGGGGGTGGGGCTGTTAAGAAACCCCAAATAAACAGAGCTGTTTCCTGGCCCAGGCAGGCCGGTTCATGTGGGAAGCCTGTGGTGGGGGCTTGGGGCCCTCTGTGTGACTCATGGTGACTCATCTGAGACTGAGGCCGGATTAAAGGGCCATGCCTGTCACTCTTTGGGGCTCCCTGACCTGCAGCAGGGCTAGGCCTGCCATTCTAGGATGGCATTCATACTCAGTCTCAGTTTTGTGGGCCATGGCTGCTGCTCTGGGGTAGGAGTTTCAAGCTGATGGCCACGCTGAGCAGGTTCTGGCTGGCGGCTGTATCATCTTCTCTCTTTCCAGGGAGTTCATGGGGCTGTTTGCTTGTGCTAGTCACTGGCTGGGCTTGGGTGAGCCAAGCATGTCTCTGGTCTAAGGCGACAGTGCTAGGGAATGGGGCCATGTTTTTCTGTGGTCCTGAGCATGGAGAGCCTTGCTGCAGGTCTTGACACCTCCCCCGTTGCCCACCATGCACAGTCTTGGCTGACAAGGTCCTGAAGGTCAGTCAGAACGTCTCTCTGGAATGATAAGGTACCTACCAACATCTGCTGACTGGCTGAGCCTCCAGGTCAAAGCCCAAGCAGCCTGGGGACACAGGGATTTATCTGCCAGGCCTTGGCTTCTGCCTTCATTCTACCACTACCCATAGTGGCCCGACAGTAAAGCATGCTGTCTGAAAAGAGGACAGAGTTCCCTCCTCCTGGGTCACACACACTGGACCCAGGTCTCAATCCACTTAGCCAGCCTCTCTGATCACCAGTCAGGGGTAGCAGATGGCTTTGCCTACCCAGGAGTGACACCCCAGGTTCCATCTGTCCAAACCCCGTTCACACTTCTCCATCCCTGGCTGGTTCCTTGTTGTCCCTCACTGCCAGTGGACACCAGGGCTGGGCTCACAAAGGCTGTGGGCAGGTGTGCCTGGGTAAACTTCACTGGAGTCTGGGCTAGGAATTGTTTCATAAGCCTCTGCTTCCCCACCTTTGCTGCTGCAACTCCCATTCTCCCGTAGGCTGCCACCCGGGGAGTCAGGGACATTGCCAAGCTGAGTGTGGGGACAGCACTAACCCACGATTGGTTCAGAGTCCAGGCTGTGCTCTGCACCCCTTTTATGACTGCTGCTGTGGGTGTGTTTCCCTGGGACGGGGAATGTCTCCATTCACATTCACATCGGTTCACCCAGGCCTCACGAGGGGTCACCTTCAGTTCCACTTGTTAGATGGGAAAGTCAAGGCCCAGAGAGGGTAACTGACTTGTTACAGGCCACACAGCTAAAAGCAGGTCCAGCTGACCCAGTTATGTGCAGCTCCCAGGCCTGTGCTCATTTTAGACCCCAGGAACCTCTCATAAGCACCGCCAAGCAGTGCGGTGTCAGAGACCGGGACCTGGAGGTCTCAGTACAGGATCATGTCACCCACATGCCTCAGGCTTGTGGTCCTGGCAAGCCACAGCCCTGTTGCTGATGGCGGCAGAAATCTGAGCCAGTGATGAAGCTTTTGGGGCGTTCGTGTGCTGCCTGGCAAGTAGGCCTGGGCTACGGCCAAGTTGGACAAAGGCGGTGTTCTGTCCACTCAGGAATCTATAGCCCAGCCAATGAGGAAGGGCCTCACAGAGGCCAGATGAGATGAGATGGTTCAGGAGAGGAGGCCTCAGCCCTTTCACTCTGACCTTATCTATCAGCACACTGGCCCCTAGGCACATTGAGGGCGATGGTCTTCTCTCTCCAACATACCGCTGTTACATGGGATCAGGCAAGGGCCTAGTGGCGCTGGCCCCTAGCACCAGTGCTGTGCTTCCCGGAGCAAAGATCTAAACTTCTCTATGATTTCTGCCCAGCCCTGAGGAGTCCATGGGGGACAGAGGATATATGCGCAAAGTCTCAAATATCAGAAGACCTAGTTAACCATTCTCCAGGGCAGGGACCTCTATCCCCAATGTCTGGGTACTCCTGCACTTCTGAGAGATGGGGTACAGAACATGCAGACATTGGCTCTGAGACTAGATAGGGGTCTCCAGCAGGGCCTCTTCCACTCTGGGCCTAGGGCAGCTGGAAACCAGCAGGTCTCACTGACACCCTTGGTCCTTGCTGCCAGCGTAGGTCTCCACCAGCTGACCAGTCCGAGGTACAAGTTCAACTTCATCGCCGATGTGGTGGAGAAGATCGCGCCAGCTGTGGTCCACATAGAGCTCTTTCTGAGGTGTGTGCCCCCCAACCCCTACCCACCCCCCCGAGTATCTCTGCAGCTTCCCAGTCATTATTCCCAGCTGCTTTATTGCCTGCTGCCCCCCAAACTAGATCTGAGTCCAGCAGCCAGGAGCATAGGAAGGGATGGGGTGGGATGGGTACCAACTATTGAAACTTGGGGTACCTGGGGGCTGAAAGTTAGCCTGAAGTGAGTAGTAGCTAGGAGTCTAGGAGTTAGAAATAGGGGACAGTCCCACTGAGGTGCTAGCTCAATAGTACAACTGTGTCTAGATCAGGCACGAGGGAGGCTGTGTCAATTCGTTGGTGGAGGAGAACGGAGGCCTGAAGTTGGTGGAGGGGAACGAAGGCCTGAGTGGATGTGGGTGAATAGGGAAGCAGGTATGTCCATGGGAGAGGAAGCTCACTGTGTGATGTGTGGTCTAGCCTCCTGGAGAGATCTATCTTCACAGACAGGGGTGGAGACTCCTTCCTTCCTCCCACACCCCATATTCTGTCCCAGAGATGTCTGTGCTGGATGAGGAGGCCCGCCTTCCAGACACAGCAGCCAAAGCCCCATCACTCACATCCGGTCCTGAGGTCTCAATTTAGACCCCCCAGAGAGAGGCTGGTTATGGCAGGAGCCTCAGCTCTCCAGACACAACAGTCTCCACCCTTCTCGCCTTGCTGCTGAGTGGAGAGGGCAGCTGGGACGGTAGAGCCAGACAGGAGCCCACCTGATAGAGATCAGGGAAGCTGGTGACCCGCTTATTAGTCTGGCTCTGGTATGGGGCTGCCTGATGTCGATCACCATCCCTCCCTCTGTGCTCTAAGGCCAGCAAAGTGTCAGACTACCCCGCCTCCTGCACACTACCAGTGGCCACAGCCTCACAGTGGCAAGATGGGGCGAGGTATGCAGCAGGGGAGGAAGATGAGCAGTATTCATACAGGGTCTAGCCTGAGCTCTAGAGCATGTAGGCTCTGAGTCTGTTTTCTCAAGTCATCCTGGGGCTCCCGCTTTAGGAGAAATGAGACAGGTGTTTGGGGACTCAGCGCCCATGGGACTGTGAGACCCTTCTGCTTGTTGGATTTCTGCTGTGATTGGCAGCTTTTTTTTTTTTAAGATTTATTTTTATTTATTTTATGTGTATGAGTACACTGTAGCTGTACAGATGACCATGAGCCATCATGTGTGTGGCTGCTGGGAATTGAACTCAGGACCTCTGCCGGCCTCGCTCGCTCCGGCCCACTCACTCTGGGGTAATTCACTGTAGCTGTCTTCAGACGTACCAGAAGAGGGTGTCAGATATTATGGGTGGTTTGTGAGCCACCATGTGGTTGCTGGGATCCGAACTCAGGACCTTCAGAAGAGCAGTCAGTGATCTTACCCACTGAGCCATCTGGCCAGCCCGATTGGCAGCTTTTTAAACCTATGCATTCCAAGGATTTTCCTGTAAATTTGCTCATGGTATTCTTCCATGAGCCCAGAAGGCAGTTCTGAAGTCTTCCTGTCAGGAGGTAGGAACAGAGGCCTCAACTGAACACACACACACACACACACACACACACACACACTGCTCCCCACATTCTATATACACACCACACCCCATACACACACCAACCTCCCCACCATACACACCACAGACACACACTACATACACCACATACTCACACTTACACCACACACACACACATACACACACAGACATTCACTCCCACAGCCCCCCACATCTTATATATACACCACACCCCATAAACCACACCAACCTCCCCACCACACACACCATACACACCACAGACACACACTACATACACCACACACTCACACTTACACTACACACACACACACACTCACACACACACACACACACACACACATACCACATGCACCCACCACACACACACACACACACACACACACACACACATTCCCTGGTGTAAAATCTGAAACAGTCATTAAGAAAATCACCTAAGGATGCACTAAGAGGCTCTCTGCAGAAAGAAGCTAAGGAGGGACTGTGTGTCTCTAAAGGGCCTAGGCACACCCCCTGAGCTGGTTAATCCCAGGCTAAGGCAGCCGGGCAGCAGTAACATCGGGCTGGAGAAGCTAAAACCTCATGTGCGGGTAGGCCCAGGTAGGGCAGACAGCACAGAGCCTTTCAGCCATTACTCTTACCTGTGGGGTCTAGGTGCAGGGCTGACACGGACCCTGCCTGCAGTTTTGAGAGGAGCTGGGTGTTCTCGGAGAGACAAGGCTGGTAGATGGGAACTAGCCACAGACATTGCCGTGAGTTCTCACGCAGGAAGCTAAGCAGCCTGTCACGGTGGGAACCCTGCACTGCCCTATTTCCTCCTGCCTGAGCCCAGCAAGGAGTCTCTCATGTTGGGGCCTCAATATCCCCTGAGAGCTTTGTACAGTGGTCTTTCCCTAGGGCTAGGTCACAGAGCCCCACAGACCAGAAGCTTAAACAGTGGGACACATTGCCCCCACCCCCCAGCTCTGGAGTTTCACATCCAAAGTCAGGTGTCAGCAGGACACCCCTCCCAGACCCTGGGTTCCCTCTTAACTTCTAGTGGTTCTGGATGTCCTTGGATTGGAGGGTGTCCTTCCCACCTGTCTCCCATGGCCCCCCTTGCGCCTCTTCCAGCTTCCTATCGTCTCAAGATTCCGATGCTTGGACAGAGGGTCCCACTCCATCAGAATGTCACAGCCTTGTCATATCTGCAGAGACCCATTTCCAAATGAGCTCAGACCATGGAGCTGTGGTCAGGACCTGATCATATCTGGGGGACACTGACCTATGAACTTTGAATGAACTTGTCCCTGCCTCCAGGGAGTACTTAGGACGTTGGTTGTTTTCCCTGGTCTTGCCAGGCTGAGGTGACATTTTGGAAAGACTGACACCATGCTCAAGAGTGTCAGATACTTTGTGCTCCTTCAGCTGCTTAGTGTCCTCAAGGCCCATGTCTTTTTCTGTATCACCCTGAGGAAGGCCCCAAGCTGCACCAACCTTCTGCCCTATCCCATCCTGAAAGTAAAGGCTCCTTAAGCAGACAGCCCATTTCCCCAGATGGGAAGACTGAGACTCAGAGGGCTTACAGAGTCTGCCTGAGGGCAGCTCGGCTAGGTTGGCGCCACTGTAGGCTGTTATATGCTGACACCAGAGGTACTTTGTCTCACTGCAGCAAACTGCAGATCAGAGATGATGGCCACATCTTTATGACCATGAACTGGATCCGGCTTCAGTGTTGGCAAGGCCACACCCTGCAAGTGGCAGCCTCAGTTCAAACCCAGGTGGGGGAGGGAGTGGTCCCCCAAGTCTGTGTTCTTTCACCCCACATGGTTCTGCTCCCTCTATCATGTTGACTCCCCCATGCTGAACGTCCCCATGCTTTCCTGCGCAGACACCCTCTGTTTGGCCGAAATGTGCCGCTGTCCAGTGGTTCAGGCTTCATCATGTCAGAAGCCGGTTTGATCGTCACCAATGCCCACGTGGTCTCCAGCTCCAGCACCGCCTCAGGCCGGCAGCAGCTGAAGGTGCAGCTGCAGAATGGAGATGCTTATGAGGCCACCATCCAGGACATCGACAAGAAGTCGGACATTGCTACTATCGTAATCCACCCCAAGGTGAGTGGGATGACATACACCTACCTGTCCTAGCCCAGCCTTCCCAGGGGATAGCAGGGACCAGAGGCCCAGGGCCACTGACCACATCAGATAAACAGTCCCTGAGTTGCCTTGCCCAAGGTGCCAACATCAGGAGCAGGCAGGGCACAGGAGGGAGGGGACAGCATCCCACACCTCTCTACCTCTTTACTGTTCTAGCCAGATCCACACCCTGTCCCTGTGGCCTGATAGACCAGGGATGTCAGTCTCCACCTTTCACCTCTGAACCCACACTTACTCTGGCCGCCAAGGCAGACCTGTGTTGGGGCTGCAGAACCCACTGGCAGGTTCTAGAAATCCAAATGGTATTGCTTCTACCTGTTTGTGGCAGAGCCCTGGGAGGAAGGACCTGATCGACTGATTGCTTAGAATCCTATAGGAGAAGTGGGACCTTGGGGAGATTAGAATTCTCATCACTTGTAATCTGAGGGGAAATTGCTGCTCAGCCATGTTTAGCCATACACCTAAGATCCCAGCTAGCAGTGTCAGAGTCAGGCTGCCAGGCCTAGATGCAAGGCTTCCTCAAACTGTTTTTTTTACCACATCTAGCAGTACCGTTGGATGGTTCTGGGATGGTCATGGGGGTTTCCTGTATCCCTTGCATTTACCATCAAATATGCCACTGTGCCTTCAGCTGGGGTCAGGCTCATAGTTTCCATTAGATGTCTGTGAGTCCGCTGGTGTGGCTGAGTGGAGCCTAGCCCCTCCTGGATGCAGCTTCTCGGTGCCCTTGGGGACAGGTGTTTGCAGAGTTCACACCCAAGGTGGAGGATCCATAACAGGCTATCTTCATGCAGTCCCTCTATAGTTCTGAGCCTTGTCTGGATGCATCCCTTCTTCATGATAACACAGAAACTGAGGGCGGGAGTCGGGGACAGACTGGAGGGCTGAAGTGACAGGAACTCTTCATGCTATGGAGGCCTAGCTTCTTTGTGAACAGTGTGCAGTTCTGCTGTGCTCAAGGGATCCAGGCTAGAAGAGGCTCTATGCTCAACCATATGCAGATGCAGGAAGCTGTAGGGCAGTGAAGGGTGCCGTAGCTCCTCCATAGTTTCCATGATGCTAAAAGCATAAACCATTGCTTCAGAGCCAGACCAAGAAGATTGCCTGAGCTGACTGGAAGAGCATGCCTGTCTTTCATTGGCAACACAAACATGGTGTGCCTCAGTACCACACACGTACACAACACACACACATACACACACATATACACATACATACACACATACACACATATACACACACATACACAACATACACATATACACACATACACACATATACACACATTCACACACAAATACACATACACACATACACACATATACACATACACACATATACACACACATACACACACATACACAACATATACATATACACACACATACACACATATACACACATTCACACACACAAATACACATACACACATACACACATATACACACACCACACGCACATACACACACATACACACACATACACACACATACACACACATATACACACATACACACACATACACATACATATATACACACACCACACACAGATACACACACATACACATATATACACACATATATGCACACACACCATACACACATATACACACATACACACACAAACACATACACACACATAAACACACACACACATACATACACACACATACATACACACACACACACATGCACACACACACATACACACACACACACACCCCTACCTCTTGGAGCCTCTGAAGCTCAGAATCTGTGCTCTGCTGCTCCCAAAACAGATGTGCACATACGCTTGCTCTTCAAGACCATGAAGCAGAAGGACAAGGTAGTTGAGCCCACAGACAGACGGGCTCTGCTGGCCCTGTGTGAAACAGTGTTCAGGTACCTCTACCCCATGTGCCAAACATGACCTCAGTGTCCCTGTGTGTCTATAGCAAGGGTTCAAGGATTCCAAACTAGGGTTCCCAGGTCCTTGACAGGACTTCAGGGAGCAACATACCTGTCCATGGAGTGCAGCACACCAAGCCTGGTGGTAGCTGTAGCTTTCTCCCAACTTGCAGAGCAAACTATCACCACTAAATCTCAGGCTTAGCTGGGCAGTAGCACAGGCCTTTGATCCCAGCACATGGGAGGCAGAGGCAGGTGGATCTCTGTGAGTTTGAGGCCAGTCTCGTGAGTTCTAGGTTAGCTAGAGCTACGAAGAGAGACCATGTGTCAGAAAACAAATCCCTAGGCTCAAGGATATCAGAAGCCAGGCCCAACCTGAGTGCTCTGTACCTCCTCATGACGGACATTTCTAGCCTCCTGAGATGACCCTTGGTTCTGTGGACTTCAGCCCCAGTCTCAGCCAGCTGCTGGCCTGGCCTCAGGGCTGTGAATAACCTCCTTCCTCTCCAAAAACCAGCCTGCCAGGATCCCTGTCTGTGGTCTGAGCCTTGGTCCTCTCTCATACCCTTCTTCTCCTTCCAGAAAAAGCTCCCTGTGTTGCTGCTGGGTCACTCGGCAGACCTGCGGCCTGGCGAGTTTGTGGTGGCCATTGGCAGCCCCTTTGCCCTGCAGAACACTGTGACAACAGGGATTGTCAGCACTGCCCAGCGGGATGGCAAGGAGCTAGGCCTCCGGGACTCAGACATGGACTATATCCAGACAGACGCCATCATCAATGTGAGTGTTATGGGGAAGGCCGGCCTCAGCAACTTCTGACCTGCTTGTGCCCTGTCCCATCATACAACACACCACCATCTAGGAAGGCCTTTTGTTATCTCATGTAGAGCACTCATTCAGTGACTGCCTCCTAGAGATGGGTGACCTTGGATAGCTGCAGAGATGAGGTGGCCCAGTCATACCCCTGGAAGGTTTTAGCCTGCCCTGCACAGATTGTCACTTTACTAGGATGTCCCAGAGACGGCCTCAGTTAAATTTGATGGCACTACTACACTCACATAGCTCCAAGCCTGGGTGCCTTGGCATGTACCCCCGTGCCTGCCATGGCTGGTCGCTGGAGTCATTCATATCTGTAGAAACTACCAAACCTCCTATAGAGACTACACTGCCTGTCCAGCAACTACCTAGCAACTGGACAATTGTGGAAACATGGAAGCGCAGAGTTTGTGCAGAGCCCTGGGGGGGTCAGTGGGATCGCTACCTGCTGCTGTCTTTAGGTTGAGCATCAAGGCAGTGGAAGTCAGTTCTAGTGATGCATCTTGTCACTGACTGGAATCAGTGGTGGGGAAAGAGCTTGGGGACCACCGGGGGGTTTCATGGCACAGCTAACTGGTTTTTCTCCTTTGCAGTATGGGAACTCGGGAGGACCCCTGGTGAACCTGGTAAGTGTCCCCTAAAGTGCAGTGTCCAGTTTTCTAGGCTTTACTCATACAGAGGTACAGGCTGGAGATACGGTCAAACCCCATACAGCCCTAGGAACTGCATGTCCAGAGGTCAGTAGTGTGGCTGTGTTGGAGGCCCAGGAAGACTTGAGCCCTTAGGTCCATGCTGCCTGGAATCCTCAAGGACAATTGAGAATAGTTGCCAGGCTGGGACCATGTGCTCCCCCATGGCACTGGGCAAGGGGGGCACAGACCAGGCTGTTACTACCCTGGGTCTTGCTGTCCTTGGTTATAATCTAAGGTGAGAGGAGAGACCACGCCCATGTGCTCTGTAACCCACACGCCTTCCAGAGACAGCCTCAGCATCACCCTGGCTGAAATGTTTCCAGAACAGGGCAAGAGATTCAGCTGGGATCCCAGGCTCTGAATACTTAGCAACAGAGTGGTAATACCCACGCTTGACAAGCCTGCATGAGGAGGCTCTGAAGAGACACAGGCCTCACTACTGAGATAGACCAGGGGCTGAGAGCATTTAGTGAAGGTGTGGAGATGAAGGAATAGATGAAGAAGAATATGCCAAGGACAAGACACAGTACATGGGAGCACTGCCAGGGTTGGAGAAGACAGCCAAGGGACAACTCATGGGCTGGGGCAGTGTCCCCTGGCACTCAGGTGACTTGGGCAAGTGGCTGTCTCCTCCACACTCATTATTTTCCAGGCAAGGCTACTGATGGAGAGGCTCATGTGGTAGGGACTGCGTTAGATTCTTAGCTTATTTGCCCCAAAGAAGTTTCCTGACAAGCTGGTAGTGCTCTGGCTGGGTTGTCTAGGGCAAGCATCCTTCACCCCTCCTATGGCCAGGCTTTTGGGAGGGGTCCTGGCCAGGAGTGGGTCCCATTGACTGGGACAGCTCCTGATCTGATTTCATTGGCTCCATGAAGCAGGGCAGGGTGGGAGCTGAGCTCAAAACAGATTATGAGATGCTGCCCTGGCCCTGCTCACTGGTCTCTGCTTTCATAAGAAAGGGATAGAAGGAGTCCAGGCCTCTGATGGGGATAGATGGTGTCCTGGGTGCAGAGGACACTGCCTCCTAGGGCAGAGGGGCTGGAGCTGGGGAGGCAAGAGCAACCCAATAACTTTCCTAGAAGCCCTTTCCAGGGGTAGAACAGAGAGATCCTCAGCATTTGGTGGTATACAGGGTGGGGATAGTGTCACTGACCCTGATGTGACTCAGAGAGCCATGTTTACAGGATAGATGGGGCTGCTTGGGGCATCTCAGTGGAGCACTGACAGCCAGCCAGTTCTGCCTGGAAAGAGTGCTCGTACACTGCGCTCAGCAGCAGTCTATGGTTTGCTTGTACCTCACTGAGTAACCCCACACTCTGCTGCTCTCTCTGCCCAGGATGGCGAGGTCATTGGCATCAACACGCTCAAGGTTGCAGCTGGTATCTCCTTTGCCATCCCCTCAGATCGCATCACACGCTTCCTCTCTGAGTTTCAAAACAAGCATGTGAAAGGTAAAGAACTCTTCAGAGGGGCAGGTAAGGCAGGGTTTCCCAGGATGAGACTCCCAGCGCCACCCAAGTTAGCCAGGGCGCAGCTGCAGGAGCTATATATGCTGTGTTTACTCCTAACGAGGCTCTTTCCCTCCCCAAGTCAGGAGGCCCCAGGGCATCTCATTTCCAGTTTCTCTTAGGGCCTTCCTCCATTCCTCCCAGATCATGAACACAATCATCCTCTGCTCCTCCAGACAGTTTTTTCCAAGGTCTCATCATCCAAGCTTGGATCCTGAAATTCTTAGTTGGCAGAAAACTGTGTTTCCTTCCTTCCACCCACCTGTCCACCCACCCGCCTATCCACCATTCAGCTATTACCATTCCATCCATTCACCCATTTACCTACTTGTTACTCAACTTCCCATTCATCTATTCACTCACCAATTTATCCATCCACCCATCCATCCATCCATCCATCCATCCATCCATCCATCCATCCATCCATCCATCCTCTCGTGCACCTATTCATTCACCCACCCATTTATTCATCTAGCCAACCAACCATCTATCCATCTATCCACCCACGCACCCAGGTACCTACCCACCCACCCACCCATCCATCCATCCACCCACCCACCCAGCCATCCACCCACTCTCCCACACACCTATCCATCCACCCATCATCCATCCTTCCATCCAACCATCCATCCTTCTATCTATCCACCCACTCATCCATCTATCCATCCACCCATCTATCCATTAATCCAGCTTCAGTCTACCCTCTCATCTATATATTTACTCACCTGGCCATTCATCTTTTCATATATGCATCCATCCATTTATACATCTGTCCATTCATTCATTTATTTTCATCCATATATCCACTTACCACCCACTTATTCATTTATTTATCAATCCATCTATTCATCCATCTATCTACCCTACTCACTGATTCACCAATACACCAATCTACCCATTCACCTATCCATCCTTACATTCATTTATCCATCCTCCCATCTATCCACATGCCCACTCACTCCTCCATTTCTGCCTCAATCTGCCCACACATCTACGCATCCACTCATCTGCCCATTCATCCCACTTATCCTTTCATCTAGCTACTCATCTACATATACCCAGTCATTCATCCAATCTCTCGCCCATCCACCCATCCATTCATGCAACCATCAATCCACCCATCCATGATTCATCTTCACTCATCCACCTTCCTCCCATCTATTCATGTTCCACCCATCCATCTACCCATCCCTATGTACCCTTCTCAGTCTATGAGTCATACAGTCAGCCCAGCAAGGTACCCTCTGTTCCAAGGGAGCAAAGTTCAGGAACCCAATCCTTGGGAGTCATCTCCTACCAACCCCTATCCTCTCACCCCAGTCTAAAGATGGATTCCAGTCCCTCTTGCTCCCACTCCACATGATGGGTGGCCATCTGCATCCCTCTCGGGAGAAGGCTTGCCAAGATTGCTCTCCAGTGGGAGCATGCTAATCTTTTCAGTTGGTGACCATGGCCACTGTCCAATAAAGATCCCAATTTCTGGTCTCAGGCTCCTGGGGGGCCCCAGCTTCCCAATTTCAGCCCAGCGAGCTGCCAGTTACCATGTGCCTCCCACACCCATGTCCTGGATGGCGCCCAGGTCTCACCCCACCGTGCTGCTCCTCCCCTCACACTGCCTCCCTGTCTCCTCCTAGCCCTCTCACCAGCACTGCACTGAGAGCGGGGGCCTTCCTCCTGCTTGCTCCCTCCTTTGCGGCCCTGCCAGCCACACACAAAGACCCCAGTACAGCCAAGACTGGTCCCATGAAGAACTGCATCTGAGGAGCCTCGTTCTGTTCCAAGTGGCCTATGTGAAGATGACAGGAGCAGGCAGAGCCTGTCCCTTCCAGGAATCCGAGGCACCTTCTGGTGAATAGTGGGAACTAGCCACCGTTTCTCTTGGCCAGTAGGAAGCTCAGAACTAGACCAGGGTTCCTAGACCACTGGTAGCCTTGACTCTTTGTTTAGTGACCAGGGCTTTCCAGTTTAGCTTGTTAATGGGATCGGAACTCCACCCACATACACTGGCCTGTGGGTAACTGCTATGCTGGAAATGGGCCAGTGGCCTCCTGTTCCCTAGTTCTCATCTATTCTCAGACAAGAAGTCCCTGAGGGCAGGATCTGCCCTCTGTTGCAGAGCACTGTCCTAGCGACAGTGACCTGGTCACTCAGCCTGGGCTCTGCGGAAATGCTCACTCCCATCCCAGAGTTACCTACTACCAGTGGGTCTGACAAGGCTTAGCTAAGTGGGGTCCATTAACTTAAAGTACTTCTGAAATTTGTGCTTATTTATGCTTTTTCCATTTTTAAATAAAAACATCAGATGATCGGAACCCTGCTAATCTAAGTTCTTTAACACATCCCTTCTATTAAACCAGGGAGACATTGAGAGCATCTTTTCTCATCCAGAGGTTGGTGCAGATTCTGGAGTGACTGGAGCAATACTGGTCAGGGGAGCTGTCCTCTTGGTCCTGAGCCAGGAGCTTTAGGATAACAAGAGAGGCAGGCAGTAGGCAGGGCACACCCTGCCTACTTCAGGTCTCAGATTCCCTTGGAAGAACTCCCATGCCTGGTAGAGTCCCAGATGAAGAGGTGGGTGGGTGCAGGGAGTGCACAGGTCCTGCCACAGAAGCAAGGTGTGGAGCAGGAGCTCGAGTGGGGTCCTGAGCAGAGCAGCAGCTCAGCTGTGCCTCTCCTGCATCCTTCAGGGGACAGCTCTAGGAACCTTGACTACTGAAGATTAGACTAGCCTTGGACCAGAGGTCTGACCTAGCCTCAGCTCCCTTCCAAGACCGCACAAGTGTATGATTGGTTAAGCTGCCCTGCCCTCTCCTAAGCTGTTCCCCCGGGGCCTTCCCTATGGTGAGGAGGGAAACCCAGAGGACCTTGGAAATCATGTGACATCTGAATGATGAGCCTGGACAGGAGAGAAGGGGAACAGAGGAGCTCAGGAAATGGGGATGTGCCTATCCCAGCTGTGGGCAGTGCAGGATAGCTCAACATCACAGAGGACCAGTGAGGGGTGGTATTGAGGAGACTCTCAGAGCAGGGGACCTACATGGGCTAGGTATTGGGAGGCATTGGGAGGGGGTAGTGGTAAGTGGAACATGTTGGCTGCTGGTGGGGATCAGCAGCTGAGAGGAGGCAAGGAAATGTCAGGGCATAGCCATCTTCTCATGGCTGAATCAGGCTTTGTTCAAAGACTAAGGCACTGGGGTCTACCAAAAAAGCAAGAGATGGTATGGAAGCGGGGCTGGGGTGGGTGATGTGCTGAAAAAAGGCGGGGGGGGGGGCGGTTAGGGAGGGATTAACCAGAAGCTGAGGAGCTGTCACAGACAGCTGGCTGGGGTTCCTTTGCCCTGACCTGAGAGAAATCACAGACAGGCAAAGAGGGCAGCTCCAAAGGTCAGAGAGTTACTGCTCCAGAGCTCTGGGGGTGGGGACCCTCTGCTCCTCTCCACCGCTCTCTACATCTACAGACTGTGAGTCTCTGCTCTCTCTTTGGGCTCTTCATGGTCTTTCGGTCTGTAGTGTTGTTTCTTGGCTATCTTCTTTCAGAGTCTACAGATCCTCTGTTGATCTCTGGAACTCTTCAGAGCGTCTGGTGTCAGAGTCTGTATCTCTCGGTGCCTCTCTGAAATACTCAGCCTCTTCTTGGGGATACAGCTCCAATCTTTGGGTGTCAGAGTCTGTATCTCACGGTGACTCTCTGGAACTCTCAGCCCCATCTTGGGGATACAGCTTTGAGCTTTGGGTGTCAGGGTCTACAGCTCTCAGTGGCTCTCTGGAACTCTCAGCCCCATCTTGGGGCTATAGCTCCGAGCTTTGGGTGTCAGGGTTTACACCTCTCAGTGGCTCTCTGGAACTCTTAGCTGTCTCCTTGCTGCTGCCAACCAGGCTGGAACCTTGTGTGTGTGTGTGTGTGTGTGTGTGTGTGTGTGTGTGTGTGTGTTTAAATTTTTATTTTATTTTTTGTCTGCTTTTTGTGTAACCAGTTCAACCCACTCTTGTGATAAAGATCAAAAAGACCAGTCAGGAAAAGGCCTTTATAGGGGCTGGAGGGATGTGTCCTTATATAGCTAGAAAGAGTAATCCCACCAATTATAGCACAGCTTCCTGCCTACCAATCACAAGCCTCTCGTGAGCACAACCACTTTCTGCCAATCACAAGCATTTTGTGATTGACAGCTCCCACAGTCACTGGGGCGGTGCCCCATGCCCAGCTTGTTGAAGATTGCTGCGGCCAGGGATGAAGCATCTGTGGACAGGGTTGTCTGGAGGTCACCAAGGCTTCTCCAGGCTGGAGTGAGGTGTCCCAGAACTGTGTGGAGCTGGCCTGGATAGAGCAAGACCTCCTCCTGACTCCAGTGGCAGCTGTGGCTACAGAGGTTCTTGCAGCTGGTGTGGAGCTCCCCCTGAGGACTTTGGAGTGTGCACAACAGCCATGCTGGCTGCCAGAGGAGGGATGTGCTTGGCTTACACATCCTCCTCCCACACCCACCCCATCCCCACTCAAAGCTGTGAGGCAGAAGGGCCTGTCATGACATTCAGGAGACCGAAAGGCCAAAAATAGGCCTAACCCTATTTAAAGAAGAAACCTACCCATAAACACTATAAACTAAGAAACCTATATGCGAATAATGTCACTAGTGTTCCCTGCTTACCATTTAGAGGCAGGGACCCCTCTGACCTGTCTCAGAATGAATCTCCAAATTTGTGAAGCCCTGGCTGGGTGAGGCTTTTCCCTCGAGATTGGAGGTGTGGGTGAAGCTGGCAAGCATGGTTCAGTGGCACTTACTGTAGCCATTGCCCTCTAGGTCTAGAACATTCTCAGGTCCCAGCTTTCTCAGTCCTTTAAGGTCTCCTCCCTTCCCATGTCTTGTCATTCTGTCACTGATGCTCTGATGCTTACGAAAGTGGGGATACTTGGTGGCAAAGTGATGATTCCCACCTGTGCTAGTCTCTTTTCTGCTGGGCTGCATGTGCCTTACAGAGGTGACAGGATGGAAGAGTTGACAGTTATAACTGTATTAGCCTCGAGAGTCCGTAGACTGGCACCTCTGCTCTGTACCTCACTTCAGAAGCATGTCTAAATGACCCAGCCTCTGGGACTGGGGCTGAGGTACTGCCAGGAGACCTGCAGTGCTGGTCCCCCATCTAAAGGTAGCCCCAGGCTGTACCTTTGCCAGGAAGGTGCCCCTCACAGGAGAGGGGTGAGGCCCTGCTCCTCATACCTATGGGAACCTATGCTTTTAAACATGGCCTTGGCTACAGGCCAAGTGGAGGTGTCAAAGGAGGGGTATCCTGAACACCCACACTTAGGACTCAGGCTTTGTCCTGTCCTGATCCAGGTTCCTGGATTTAGGGGGCTGCAGTGATGTCCTGGATTCTCCACCTCACCTCCCAGCCTCTCCTTGCATGAACTGAATGTACAAATGCTTATGGGACATCACCCGAATATCAGGGCACTGTACCTGCACCCCACCTGCTGCACTACCTTAAGGGCACCCCTCACTCTTCCTGAGTCCTATACCCTTATGCCCTCTGTCTGCAAGTCCTTAGGTCCTTCCTCCTGGAGAGACCTGCACTGGCTCCACCACTACCCCATTACCCAGCATCAGCAGCCACTCTGGTGCTGCTCCAGCCACACCACAGACCTCCTAGAAACCTCAGAACTACAGCCCAAGTATGTCTGTGATTCAAGTAGCATTTCCAGCGGTCTATGGCCCACCCAGCTCCTCTGAGCATTGCAGCTACTCAGTCATCATTTGTTGTAGATAATGGATTGTCCTAGCATCATTTTCTCAAAGGATGCTCCTTTCTCCACCTACGTGGTTTTCCCAGCTTTACCACGAAATTGAGTAACTCGGTCCTTCTCTGACTTCCCAGTGCCGCATGGCCTCGTACCTTCCGATCTCCTAGGAAGGTCAAGTGGTCTGAGCCCTCCCCTCTGCTGGCCCTCATCAGCTCAGCTCTCTGAGCTCTTTTGTTCCAGACACGGTTGAGAACCAGCTTTTCCCATTTCTATGGAAGAAAATCAAAAGTCTGCAGTGTCTCTCTCAAAGAATTTGGAGTGAAGGGCTGGTATTTTAACAGTGTTGCAACCTCAGATCCGGAATCACAACATCTGGCTTTCTTCGGCATATGTTATACTGAGCATACAGTCTACAGGTCAATTTCTGATGGCCTGCTACCAGACTCTGCAAGCAAACTGACTTTGGTACGTTGAATATTTGATAGCTTATGGGTGCTAGTAGCTTCTTGGTAGGTTTCTCCTATGGACTGGGTTTTTTCTGTGTAGATGATTGTGTGGTCTGTAAATAGGAACAGTCCTCTCATTTTCTATCTGAATGACTCACCCTCACTCCCAATATTGAATAAAATGTTGAATAAAGGTTTTGGGAATGGGCTTCCTTGTCCTGTCCCTGCAGGAAGAGGCATCTAGTCCTTCGCCATTAGGCATACCAATGGCCAAAGTTTTCTTGTTTTTTAAGTTGGAAAGCTTTCATCCTGTTTCTGGATTCTCATAGGTACACATGTGAGATTTTATCCGTTTAGCTCCTAGTGTGGTTTTTCCTTTTTAGTCTATAACTAACATTAGCTCACTTTTGCTCTTTTATTTTTTAAGGTATTGGAGACTGAGCCCAGGTTGTATACATAAGTGTTCTACCATTGAGCCATATCCCCAGGCTTCTTCTAACTTTTTGTTTTGAATCAGCATTTCAGTATATCTCCAAGGTTGACCTTGAACTGGCCACTGTCCTGGCTCAGCCTCTGGAGTAGCTGGGGTGACAGACTATGCCACTAGGTCAGGCTGATCTCTTAGTGTTAAAGCATCCCATGCATTCCTATACTGAAGATCTCAGCCCTGATGCACTGCACATTTTGTGTGTTGGCTCTGATTTGCTGCAAATGTTCGAAGCAGCTTTGTCTCTACCAAGACACGAGGTTGTTGGTTTAGTTTCTGGGTATGGTCAGGAGACACCAGGGTCATATCCAGCCCCATGGAGGTATTGGTAGAACCTG
Organism: Mastomys coucha; assembly: GCF_008632895.1. NCBI lineage: Eukaryota > Metazoa > Chordata > Mammalia > Rodentia > Muridae > Mastomys > Mastomys coucha. Next base: position 30,075,200 of record NW_022196905.1, on the reverse strand, counting down.
TGCTATTTCTCTCTTAAACTGCTGGTTTCTGGAGTGACATCTTCTGGGTCTGAGCTCTTTCTGAAGGCTTTCTCCACTCATCAACCTGTTGACTAGGTGGAGGGCTTTGGGCCATTCGTTCCTTCTTGAATGGACAGAGTGTTTGGGGCTTTCCAGACCCTAAGTGGTGGGATGCATGGTCGCAAGCAGTGGCTGGCTCTCCTAGCAGCCTTGTGATGTCTGAAGGTCTGCGGTGACACCTCCTCTCTAATTCTTGACGTTGACAATGTCAGTTCATCGACATGGACAGCCATCTGTCTTTGCCTCACAATCACACTGGCTAATGATTAATTTCAGGAGAATGGCTTTTGGTTCACTTATTGCTTTGCTGGATTATTTCACAGCTCATTGACTCATATTTTCATCTTCTGCTTCCTTTGAGTTCATGTGGCCACCTTTTTCTTATTTTTAAGCGCAATCTGAGGCCACTGGTTTGAGACTTTCCTCTTAAATTAAAAAAAATGTATATCTATGCATGTATATACATATATACATATAATACATATACAGTGTTTATATATATATATATATATATATTAATTATTGGGTCTTGGAGAGATGGCACAGCAGTTAAGAGCAGTTACTGGTCTTATAGAGAACCTGGGTTCAGTTCCTGGCACCCATATGGTAGCTCTAAATCCAGTTCCAGAGGATCTGATGCCCTCTTCTGGTCTCCACGGGCACTGCATGTATGTGGTGAACATACAGAGACAAAATACTTGCATACATAAAACAAAAATAAATAAATCTCTTTAAAATTTTTATTATTTCTGAGGGAGGGGGTTGTGTGTCATGCCATTCATCATATAGAGGCTTACAGGACAACACTGTGTAGTATCTCTCTCTACCTTATGTGGGATCAGGCTAAAGTCACCAGGCTTGTACCACAAACATTCTTACCTGCTGAGCCCTCTCACCTGCCTGAGTCCTTTTCTTATGACACAGGTGCTTACTTGTGTTCTTTTCTTCTAAGAACAGCCTCTGTGCTGAAAGTCTTGGTTAGGAATATGTTCATTTATGTGGTTGAAACTATCTTCTATCTTCTAAATTCTCCTTTGGCTTTCCTCTCTGAGGAAGGCTTGTTATCACATACTCTCTGGGCATCTGGGTCTCAGAGTCTCTTGGTATTATGATTGCTGGATTAAACCCACCATGTTCAGAGAATTTTAGTGAAATGAAAAATTGAAACGTGTCAAGCCTTGCTTTGTGTTGAGAACCTGTCCCCATGATTTCACTGCCAAGGCAGCCAGGGTAGGCTGCTGGTTCCAGGCCCTGGTGAATCTCCCCTGGGTTCCCTTCTCAAGGACAGTCACCATGGAGCTTAACTGAGCCACTGTTTTTCATTTCCAGACTGGAAGAAGCGCTTCATTGGCATCCGGATGCGGACCATCACGCCAAGGTGAATGACGCTCCCCTGTCCTCCCATGAACCCCTTCCACATGCTGACCACTATGCCCAGCTGCTGGCAGGTGCTAGAGACCACCACTGCCTTATGGATTCCTTTTGCTCCTTCCAATTCTATTCAGAAGCTCCTCCTCCAGGAAACCTCTAGAAATGCTTCCTGGCTTTCCCACAATAAGTAATTAAAACTAGGTGGCCTAGAACAACACAAACATACTATGTGAGAGTCTGGAGGCCAGAGACGGAAATCGAGTGCCCACAGGTCTCACACTCTGAGATTCCAGTCTTAGTTCTTCCTGTCTCCTCCTGGCTGTGGGTACCCCTCAGCAGGCTGCCCTATCCCTTCATCCCTGCCCCTTTCCACATGGCCTCCTCCACCCTGTGTCTGAGCCCCGAGCTGCCAGTCACCGGATATGAGAGCTGCCCAAGTCTGTGACTTCATCTCAAGATCCCTGACCAACTAGAGTGGCAAAGACCTTGTTTCCAAACATGGTTATGTTCTGAGATCCTAGTGGCTATTTCTCCATCTCCACGGGCCACTCATACGAGAGAGCCTTCCCCTGTTTGCACACCCTTTAGCACAGAGGTGACCCATAGTGTTGGAATGGCTGTCAGGCATCCTTTCACCCTGCCGGCCACCTTGACTGTGAGTTCCAGGGAGATGGCTGTGTCCCCACTCACCTCTTGGCTCTGGTCCTGGTAGAGGTTCCAAACAGAACAGCCTGGAAATACAGGGTGAAAGTGATAATGAAGCGGGTGGACAGGAGGGAGGGAGGAGGGAAGGAGGGAGGGAGGAATGGAGGGAGGGAGGGATGGAGGGAGGGAGGGAGGGAAAGTTGAGCCCAGGGTTGTGAAGGAAACTACTACTACATGGTGAAGCTCTAGGGGCAACTCGGAGATACTGACCAACCACCTCTGACTCCCTCTTCTTGCTTCTGTAGCTGTCGATCTAGGGAGCAAAATTTAAACAATCTGCAGTTAGCGCCAGTATGCCAACTCATCATTGAGTTGTGTGCTTCCCCAACCATCCATCTGTCCACCAACCATCTGTCCGGTCTTCTTGGTCCACGCCACGGGTGAACCATTCTCCATGTTTCCACCCAGTACCTTCTGTCCATCCACCCACCCATCTGTCCTCCCTCGGCCACCCTTTGTAACCTGTCCTCCCATCTAGCTGCACCCTCTCCACACTTGAAGCCAGCCATTTGTGGCCACTAAGCAGTTCCATCTCATGGGGCTCAGGGTTCTCTGAGAACTCACAAGAGGTTGTTTGTCTAGCTTGGGTGGTGGCGGGAAGGGGCAGCCACATGCCAGGGAGCTGGGCTAGAGGCAGAGAGGCTGACACAGAACTGCTTTTCCAGTTTGGTGGAGGAACTGAAGGCTGCCAACCCAGACTTTCCAGCAGTCAGCAGTGGAATATATGTTCAAGAGGTCGTTCCCAACTCACCTTCTCAGAGGTATGCTCCGCGGGCAGAGGCAGGGCTGCTGCCAGTCAGACATGGGGGAGGGTGTGCTGGGGGCCGGACTGAGCCTCCTCGCTGACCTTATGTGACCCCAAGCCTCCTGCCAAGGAGCTGTGGAGTCTGGCCGCTCCTCTGAACCACAGGGTGAACTGTCCCTCAGAGCGCTGGCCACGCCTGTCCTTTGGCACAAAGGGATCTTCCCTTTGAGAAACAGAGGCTGAAGAGTCCCTGATGGGGCCAAGGCAGGAACTCCAAGCCTCTCCTTTCCAGAAAGAACTGGGGCCTCGGTTTCCTTTTTCGTAGAAAGAACATCATGGTACTGCTGACTCTCTATCCCGGAGACTTTTCATGGTGAAATAAGATAAAGGCTTTTGTTTTTTGTTTTGTTTTGTTTTGTTTTGTTTTTTATTAGAGATTTTCTTTATTTACACTTCAAATGATATCCCCTTTCCCGGTTTCCCCTCCAGAAAAAAAAAAAAAAAAACTCTATTCCCACCCCCTCCCCCTGCTCACCAACTCACCCTCTCCCGATTCCTGGCCCTGCCATCCCCCTACACTTGGGCATAGAGCCTTCACAGGACCAAGAGGTTCTCCTCCCATTGATGACCGACTAGGCCATCCTCTGCTATATATGCAGCTGGAGCCATGAGTCCTACCATGTGTACTCTTTGGTTAGTGGTTTAGTCCCTGGGAGCTCTGAGGGTACCAGTTGGTTCATCTTGTTGTTCATCCTATGGGGCTGCAAACCCCTTCAGCTCCTTGGGTCCTTTCTCTAGCTCCTTCATTGGGGACCTTGTACTCAGTCCAATGGATGGCTGTGAGCCTCTACTTCTGTTTTAGTTGGGCACTGGCAGAGCCTCTCAGGAGACAGCTATATCAGGCTCCTGTCAGCCAGCACTTGCTGGCATCCACAGTAGTGTCTGAGTTTGATGATTGAATATGGGAAGGATTCCGAGATTGGGCAGTCTCTGGATTGTCCTTCCTTCAGGCTCTGCTCCATACTTATCTCTACAACTCCTTCCATGGGTGTTTTTTCCCCTTTCTAAGAAGGATTGAAGTATCTACACTTTGATCTTCCTTCTTCTTGAGTTTCTTGTGGTTTGTGGATTTTTAACACATTAAGAACTACAGAAATGTTAGGTACAGGCCTGGTATGGTGGCACAAGCCTGAGCCCTCAACATTTAGGAGATAGAATCAGAAGGACTGGGCATTTAAGGCCAGACCCTGCTAGACTGGAATCAAGCCTAAGTCATATAGACCCTGTTTCAAAATACCAAAACCCCAAAGCAATGTTAAATATTGGGACACCACAAGTTGAGGCCATGTGCCTCATGGGGCTGTGCCCTGGCATCCTGACCTCTTCCGCATCTAGGTCACATAGTGGTTGTGAACTGAGGCTCTGGAAACTGGAGGGGCCTCATTGCCATGTACGCTGCTATGGGTGTGTGTGGGTGGTCCTGCCCTTCCTTCTGTAGTCTGAAAATCACTGGCCACCATGTGCCGCTGGCTTTCCACTGATGTTCTTTCTCAAAGTTATTTTGTTAAACTGCTGCTTCTGAGCCCAGGTGAGCCCAGCCTGAGCCCTGACGGTACATGTGTGCTGAGGGTCTTTCTCCTGCTTGGCAGAGGAGGCATCCAAGATGGCGACATCATTGTCAAAGTCAATGGACGCCCCCTGGTGGATTCCAGTGAGCTGCAGGAGGCAGTCCTGAATGAGTCCTCACTCCTGTTGGAGGTGCGGCGGGGGAATGATGACCTCCTCTTCAGCATCACACCTGAGGTGGTGATGTGAGGCTACTCTCCGCCAGTGCCATGTCAAAGCCTACAGAAGGTGGGGTTCCGGCCTTCATGAAATCAGGATGAAGGGTTGCTGTGGTCCTCATCAGGATCAGCAGTCTCTTCTCTGAGTCCAGTGCTGAGTCCGAGGCTGGACCTAACCACGGGTCTGGATCTCAGCCTTGACCCTTAATTCCAGTTCCAGTAGAGGAAGCACAGTGTCCTTTGGAACAGATCTTCTTGATGTTACCATCTGAGTTCTCTGGGCTTAGACGCTCCTAGAAATCTCCCTGGAAGTCTGTTCTTCCCCTAGCTTTCCGCCTCTGCCCTCAAGAAAAACCACCCGGCTCCCATCCCACCTCCTCTCCCTTATATCCCAGTGTCTTGACCTCTCCCTGTTACAGGTACTTTCCCGACCCCACCAGGCTTCCATCTGCCTCAGCACACCCCACCTCCCATGGTAAGACAGGGGCTGCTTGCCCTGCCACCGGTATCCCTGGAGGGCAGGTCCTGTAGCTGTCCCCTGGAGAAGCCAGGTCCTGACCTGGAGCAGGTTAACATCCCTCACTGCTGAGCTGAGCCCTGTGCTGGCCCAGGCGGGCAGGAAGCAGAGTTTCATAATCATGTGGCCTCCAATCCTGACAGCTCATTCTCCCAAGGTGACCACATAGTGGCCAAAGAGGGAGTGGGCACCTGCCTGAGGTGCAAGGACTGAGCCACTTCACCTCCACATGCAGTTCTGGGTGCGGCAGCCATCTCTGAAGATGGCCACCCAGCAGCCAGCAGGCTCCCGAGGGCATCTTGGTTCTCCCCAGTGTTTCAAGTGTATTTGTGAGCTTTGCTGTAAAGTTTCTCCCACTACCCACGTTGCTTGTACTGTATGTTTCTCTACTGTACGAAATTAAAGTTTACAAGCACATAGCTGTCAACCCAAGAGGTGTTGGTCCCCCACTGGCTCGGGTCTTTCCACATGTAGTACATCACTGGAGTCATTCTGAAACCTGGAAGTGGCCTTCCAGGTTGAAACAGTGTCATGTGTATGAAACATACCCAATCCCAGGGCTGCCTGCTGCTATGGGCAGCCTTATGTCAGGCTGCTGGGGATAGTTCCTTCACATCCAACTTGAGGTTTTACCTCTCCCTCCTGATGCTGCCCAACTCCCCGTTGCTATGGGAAACAAAGTCATTCCTGCTAAGCAGTTAAAAGGGGATGTGGCCCCCCAGTGAGTACCTGAGCCCTTCCATGCACACATGGCCATGTGGCTGAGCTCTGTCACTGCTTACCTCTGCCTGTCTACTCATCCATCCATCTGTCTGTCCATCCATTCATCTATCTAATCTATCTACCCATCCATCTGCCCATTCATCCATCCATCTTCCATTCATCCATCTAATTATCTATCCATCTATCCATCAGTCCATTCATCCACCCATCCATTCATCCATCCATCCATCCATTTACTTATCTAATTATCTATCCATCTATCCATCAGTCCATCCATCTATCCATCCATCCATCCATCTACTTATCTATCTATCTATCTATCTATCTATCTATCTATCTATCTATCTATCTATCCATCCATTCATCCATCTGTCCATTCATCCATCCATCCTCCATCCATCCATCTAATTTATCTATCTATCCATCAGTCCATCCATCCATCCATCCATCCATCCATCTACTTATCTATCTAATTATCTATCCACCTATCTATCTGTCTGTCTGTCTATCTATCTATCTATCTATCTATCTATTTATCTATCTATCTCTTTTTTTCTTTTTCACAAACCCTGCCCACAACCCACAGTGGCTTGAAGCAGACACAGTCCAAATTTTCCAAGAGAAAATTCTCAGCAGGGTTTGGTGGTGGTGGTGGTGGGGGCTTTGGTGATGGTGATCCACGACCATGCTGCTCTGTACCATAGAGTTCAGAAGGATCTGGGATCTTTTAGCTCAACCTGTGCAGAGAGGCAGGTTCTGCACAGCTGCATGACCAGACTCCTCCTCCAGAATAAACTGCAGGCATTTTAAGCAGCCCACTCTAGGGCTGCTCTTCCCCAGCCTCAAACACCCAGGGCAGCATCAGTGTCTCCTACTGAAGCCCTCTGGAGACAGATGTCCTAATTTTGGCTACTGTGGAGGATGGGTGGCTATGTGCTGTGTGGCTAACTAGAAAGGGAGATGGGTGTGTGCCTCAGTGCCCAGGCAGAGGGACTAGAAAAAGTCAACAAGTAATTTGTAAGGAGGGCACCTGGTAACCCACTTGCCACTCTCTCAGCTTTGAGCTGCAGACATAGATTAGCACAGCGTGGCTATACCAACATTCTGCCTTAGTCACCCAATGGGTACCCACTTCTGTCCACTCCTTGTCCTTATATGCCCACAACTAGCATCTTCTGAAAGACCAGACCTGCCTTCAGAGCCTGGTACAGTTCACACAGTGTCTGCCCTTCCAGCCTGTATGCCTCTCAGCTCCCATGTGGCTGGTCCAAACCAAGTTGACCCTGATTGCTTCTGTGGAGACCCTGACATGAGCACATCACACAAGCATTTCAGAAGCAGGCCTTTGCTCTTCCATCCATACCGCATGTTAGTGCTTTCTACGTAGGCAGAGGCTGGACTGACTCAGTGTTCAGCCCCACCCCTACTGGAGTAGGCTTTGGCACCCCAGCTAAGTCCTCCTTCCTAGGCCCCTGTCCATCCCATAGCAGCTGAAATACAGGGGTTCACAGACACCTCCAATCACCAATTCATCCAGCTGTGCTGTCCTAGGTCTGTCTGGAGCCCTACTGGGCCTAGCACTGGGATTCTACAAGTCCCCCTAGGCCTCCCCACCAGCCTGACCCAGTCCAGGGTTATGTGGCTACTTTAGTTTCTCTAGCTGTAAAGTGAAGTCAATATATTTTTTTAATGAAATGGCACACAGGGATGCCTGAGCTTCAAAGTGCCCCTAGTTGTCTCCTCTCTTCCTGTTCTTACTCCACTCTCTTCTCTGTCCTCTGGTTGACTTTATATGACATAGAAGGCTGAAGGTGGAGTCTCTGAGCTCAGAGGGCCCGACTGTCTGGGTTCTGACCCATTAATCTTCGGCTCTGAGCTATGGTATTCAGGGAGGTCATGGTCACACAACTCATACCTCCAGAGATAGCCAAGGGTTCTCAGAGAGGGTTCGCCATATGTCAGGGGCCAATCCCCACACGCCAGAGCACTGTGTAGGTAGCCATAGCAGCCCCATCCTCTTCCAGGCTTGGGAGAGTGGTCCCTAACCACTCCCAGCTAAGTGGGATGACCCTCAGCTGCACAGGCAGCTGCAGTCCATGAAAAACAACTTTTTCAGAGTCAGCCAGCTGCTGCCAGAGTGTTGTGCAATTCCTTTGGGTTCCCACGAAGCCCCAACAGCTAAGTTCCTACCCACCCTCCACGGGTGTCTCATGGGGCTGTAAACAAGGGAGTTCACAAGGCCAATCCACTCCAACTCAAAACTCCATTCACAAATAGTCTGTACCCAGCATAGGACCCTGCCTTCCAATACCCTGCTGGATGTGGGAGAAACTGAGGCTCTGAAAGGAAGAGGATTGTTCCAGGTCATACATCAACTGGTAGCTGATCACTAGGTGACCTGACCAGGTTCTGCCCATCCCTCAGGTAGTTAGCCATGGCATAAGGTTACATGACAAATTACTCCTCAGTAAGGAGCACAGGTGGCCTTGTACCAGCAGCTGATGCTAAGGACTCATCATGCCTTCCCTGTCACATGGGTGACCAAAGATGAAAATTCTGGAACAAGACCCAACTAAGGGGACTAGGGGCCTTGGGCTGTGACCTCTGCCCCAATCACTACAACCTGGGCAGTGCACACTTGCTACCTGATCATAGGCTCTCTGTCTTGCCTACTGTCAACCCTCCTTTCTCACACAGCCGCAGGGCTCTTGGTCTTATTCTGGGCTCCAGCTGTTGCTCTTTTCCAGTCCTGGCCTTTGTCCATTAGCTGGAACCTTCTTCCAGATCCTAGGAGTAGGACAAAGACAATCCTCTCGAGTCCACCTTCCAATGTGGCTACATTGAATAAATATCCCTTTTTCTGGTTTCCACTATTACTTGTACTCTATGAATTGGTGATGAGTGGCTGAGACTGGTTTGGGGCACCGGCTGTGACCCCCACATTCAGTAACACTGGCAGTGACACAGCCGTGAAGACAGCTACCACCTCCATCTCTGGAGGGGCCCAGGATGTTCTTGTTAGACCCTCTGTGTTTTTGTCAGACTTGTGGGGGGGGGATGAAGATTTTTGTCCTCAAACAGGCCCTTGAACTCCATGACCCTGTTTGCTCAAGCATCTTCCCTGACAGGCTGCCTGTCATCAGAACCTGACCTGTCCAAGAACCTTGCCTTAGATGATTCCCAAATCCCTTTCTTAGGTCAGGTATGCAAGGAGCCATCAGTGGCTTTCTCATTTCTTTAGAGGTCATTTAAAAGGAGGAGAAAGAATGTACTGGCAAGGTGGTCTAGCAGGTAAAAGCACTTCCCACCTCGTGACCAGAGTTTAATCCCCAGGACCCATATGGTGGAAGGGGAGAACTGACTCTACAAACTGCCTCTTGCTCTCATATAACCATCATGGCATGTGTGCTCAACTTATTTCACACACACACACACACACACACACACACACAGCTGTGCACACACACCTACCTATGCTATGTCCCTAGATATACCAGTTGTTCAGAGTCACACACTGTGCAGAACTGCAGGCACTACAGACATGGCTCACACAGGTGCTTCGAGACTTCTGCTGGATGTCCACCATGAACGAACTAAACTTGAATCTTCTCCATAGCAGCTGACAGATTCCCAGATAGAGTCACAAAAACCACTTCCTGGAAACAGCACAGGCATCCATGCAGATGTCCGGGCACACGGTGTGTTCACCTTGTCATGGTCTGGCTGTGAAATGTCTCCCACATGCTTGTAGTTTGAATGTTGGGTCCTCAGCTGGTGGGGGTATTTTGGGAGATGGTGCTTTGCTGGAGAAAGCAGGTTGCAGGGCCAAATCCTTAGAGGCTCTTGCCATCTCCACTCCCACACCGGTCTCTCTGTGTGTGTCTGTCTTTTATTTCCCTCTCCTCCCAGCCAAGAGATGGCCACATGCTCCTAACAAGTACTTTGGAATGTCACTGAACATGGCCTTTAAAATGGTGAATAAGACATTTCATGTTATATGTTTTCTTACCACAGTTCTAAGCAGGAAAAGAAGCCATTCCTGGTACACTGGCCCAGCTTTTATGCAGACAACATGAGGGCAGGGGAGTGTGTAGTCAAATCGTGATGTGGATAGAAGCAATCCTGAAGGCATGTGCACAGGGCATGAGAGGTCTGGTCTTGGGTCCAGAGCTCACAGTAGGGGATGGGGCACAGCTTGAATCATGACCATGTGTGAGGACCCAGCCTCCAGGTCTGACAGTGTCCCGTGACAACGTGCTTAAGTACGACGATGAGTGCCTAGGTCACTCTGACCCTGGAGCCCACGACTGACTTCCTTCCACTTGCATGGCCCACCCCTCTCTTGGGCCTTGTTGTCCTTTCCTGTAGAATGAGAGGCCACACTCACCCTCTCCTTCTTCCCAGCCTTGTCCCCAAGACTTGACACACCAAGCCTGTCCTGAGAGAGTTGTCAGGACTGGACTCAAGGACAGTGGAGAGGACCATACCCTATTTTTGGTAGTTAGGGCTCTATTTGGTGGGAAAATTGTCTCAGTGTGACCTCTGCTCCAACAGAGGAAACATCTAACCCAGCCAGGCAGATAGGATGCTCTGTGGAGTGACGTGTGTGCTGGTGTTTGGATGAATGGGATGGGAGAAGTGTGCAGACGCAGAGCTGCATTGGGGTTTTCTGGGCTGTGAAACATTGCTGTTGTGATACAGGCAACTTCAGGGACGGGAAAGGATGACTTTGGAGGTTCTAGCTCATGTCATTAGGCCTTGCTGCACTGGGTCTGTGGGAGCATTGGATAGAGCCTCAGGAGTGCATGATTGTTTACGTTGTGGTGGCCAGGAAGTGGGTGGGGCTAGGTCTCAATTTCCTCTTCAGGGGCACACCTCCAATAACCTAATTTCTTCCCTCTAGGCTCCTATTTCTGAAGGTTCTGCCATTTCCCACAACCTAGGAATCATGGACTTTAGGGGGAACATTGAGGATCTAAACCATGGCAGATTTAAGTTCAGATCCTGGACAATTTCCCTTCTTTGATCTTTAACGTCCATGTCTATAAAATGGGCAGTGATACAAAGGGAAAGGGGATGTATATAAATTTCACCTACGAGGGACCGGCACTAAGTCATTGAAATCTATTAGAACTTTCCTGTTAAGATGGTCCAAAGGTCCTGCAAGGCCCTCATATGATAGCTGATGGCTGATGGCTGCTAACTTAGTTATGGAACAGCATTGAAGTGTCTAAAACAAACTCACTTCAGCAAGCAGGACCCACCCACCCCCATACCTACCCACTCCCTCCCCACCCCTGGCTTCTCTACTTACTCCCATGGCACCATGGTCACCCTGGTGGGAGGTGAAAGGCCTGGGGGAATTCTCATGTTCAGAGCTTGGAAAATGAAGTTTCCAACACTAAGGCTTCTCAGTCTGCGGCGGGGAGGTGGGGCTCTGAAGGGACACTTAGCCTACCACAGGCTGGTTGTAGGCACGTTAGGACACTCTCCCTCCCACCTAGGAGTGCCCCATTTGCCATGCAAAGCTTTTTGCACCTGTTCCTTTGGGTTTAGCAACCCTCTATCTTTCTTTCTTCCTTTCCTTCTTTCTTTCTCTTTCTCTTTCTTTCTTTCTTTCTTTCTTTCTTTCTTTCTTTCTTTCTTTCTTTCTGTCTGTCTGTCTGTCTTTCTATTAGATGTTTTTTATTTACATTGCAAATTTTATTCCCTCTGGAAACCCCTCTATCCCATCCCCCCCCCTCCCTGCTCACTAACCCACCCACTCCTGCTTCCCTGTCCTGGCATTCCCCTACACTGGGGCATCAAACCTTCATGAGACCAAGGGCCTCTCCTCTCATTGATGTCCCACAAGGCCATCCTCTGCTACACATATGGCTGGAGCCATAGGTCCCTCCATGTGTACTCTTTAGCAACCCTCTCTCTTGAATCTATCCCAAACCTGTTCATGGAAGCATGAAGAACCACGTTGGTGGGAGACCCATGTCCCCAACTGCTAACCTGGCCCCTGCCCAGCTGGGCTGAGTTTCTATGGAGGGGAGGGTGACTTTAGAGAAGCTGGTTGTCCCTTCTGGCTCCTGCTTGGGGAGTCACATCCTAAACATTATTGTCCCTGCAGCCACCTTGCTGGAGCAGGCTGGAGCCACTGTGGAGCACTGGACAGGCACTTGGCCCCATTAGGCTCTGCATGGACCACCCTGGCCACCTCATACCTGCAGCCTCAACTAGGCGAGGGGTGTTTCTAGCTGACACTGCACCTGGTGTGGCAGCTGCCTGATCTTCTCTTCCCAACTGGGGAATGAAACACTCAGCTGCCAACCAGCTGTGCCCAAAGATCCCCACTCAAGCAGAACAGCTATGTTTACTTCGGTAGTGGAGGCCAAGGCTGACACATACAGGATACCCTAGACACTCTTAATCCTACCTCTGGGACCTTCTGGCTGCTTCCTCCAGCATGGTAATCTAGCACTCTTTGCTTTGGGACACAAATTCTGGGCACAAGGAGCCCAACGAACTACTGTTACCATGGCAACACCCGTGTTGACCACTTACATGTGGAAGGCATTGTACTGAATACTGATGTTCATGATATCATCAAATCCTCAAGTGACCCTGGAGCCATATTTGTCCCCTACTTTTACAAAGGAGGAGACACATCCAGGCAAAGGGACTGTCCCGAGGGTATGGCACGAAGATGGCAGAGCTGAAATGTGAGCCTCAGTCTATAGCATTCCGAAGCTGGAGTTGTTTTGGCCACACCTGTCCTCTGCCCTGGCCTGCCAGGGAGGCGTCTCTCTACAGCTGAAGCTTCTGGTCCTTAGCCAGCATCGGGTTGGCTTTGCTTTGAGGATGGCCAGATGGAGACACAATAAATCCGTGCTGAATAAATGAATGGATGCCTTTGCTGTCTCTAGGACTGGGAGGAGCTGGCACAGATCTCCCCAACTCTACACTCTTCTTCAAACTTCCCCTGCTCTGAGCCTAAAGAGAAAAGTTAGATGGCCTCACCCACCAACCCGCTCCCGGGCTTGTCAGCATAGGGCATTCATCAAATGCTGCTTTTCTATAGGATGCTGGGCACAGCCCAGTGTTCCTGAGGAACCAGAGGATACAGGCGCAAGACTTAGGTTGCTGTGTCCCCCTGCGGTGCAAGCTCACCTGTATACACTTCTTCCCATCCAGCTGTGGATACAGGACAAGCCTGGGCTATGTCCTGTGATCAGAAGGCTGTGCCCATGATGGCTGTTACAGGTGGACAACTACCATGGTAGCTTCCTTGTTTCTCCTGTGACCACTACAGTCATGTGCCATATGGTGTCCAGAGAGACCCTGGTACAGTGTTTGTGACTGGACCTTTTTACCCCAAGTCACTTCTTCCCCCAACCAAGGAAGGCTTCCTGAGATCATCTTGCTGCTGGCCAGCTTTTGGGGAGTCTACTCTAAGCCTATCCCAGAACCAGAAAGCAACAGAAAAGCCGCTTGGCCTCATGTCCAGTCCATTCCCCTTCCTTCACAGGCTTCCCTTCCAGGGAAAAAGTTTCCAGGAACTCAGGTTGGGACAGGTGGAAAGTTTGTGAGGGAGCAAGTTTTCTGGGCTCAGTAAATCAGAGGTGTTTCCTGGGCAAGGGATGAGGGTGGGGGATGTGGCACTGGAGATCCAGGCGTTGATGGCTGAGCAGAGTGTGGGAGGAGCTCTTGCACAGCCTGGGCCTCCCTGCTGAAGGCTTTGCAGACAGGGGCCAACTCTAAGACACTGCAGTAGAATTTTTTTAACAACCTCTGTTCCATCGTTTATCTTATAAGCATTTTAAAATAAAAGACCCCAGCTGGATAAATAATCCCCCCAACCCATCTAAGACATGGAAAATGGGAAGCTGCCCAAGCCTTCTGTCTCCACAGATGAGAATCACAGAGGGGCCCCGGACCCCAGGCCACCTCCCTGTCAGAACTCTGGAAGGAGGGGCTGCCAGACTCCAGGAAGGAGACGTGTGGCAGCCGACTCAGTGACACTCCTGGGCCCCATCCAGGCCATTCTGAAAAGACTCAGCTGCTGAAATCATCTGCTTAGACCCTCTTGGGCCTGCTTTCTTCTCTTTCTGCATTTTTTTTTCCTTAAAAAACATTTACTGCTCTTCTCAAATGTTAAAAGTAACACATGTTCACAGCATAAAAGTCATAAAAGCAGAGAAGAAAAAAATAGGATTGCTCATAATGGCACAAGTGACAGCATGTGCTGTCACACAATGGGTCCGCCACCTGAGAGCAGGCCTACCTCGCCTGTTGTTTTGAGACAGCCACGTAAGAACTTGCTGGAGTCTGGGCTGGGTTGGCCTTGAGCCTATAGGTAAAGATGAGCAAGCTGGTGTTCTGATGATGCTGTCTTTCTGTCCATGAACATAGGATACTTCTTCCTTTATCAGCATCTTGATTTCTCAGTGTTTTGTCTACATCTGCATTGTGCTGCACTGAGAAAATCATCCAAACGGATTGCACCTGCTTTCTGTCTTAACGCTATGTGGTATTCGATCTTTCTCTAAATGTTGTTAGCTATGCCCAAATCCCCATTACACACAGACATTACAGTAACACAGATAACTGTTCCCCAGCACTGTAGTATCCTCCAGGCTTGCTGTGAGTGGTGGGAACGGAGAAAGCATGCCCATCTTGTTCCCTGAAAGTTCAAAACTGTGCAGTAAAAACAGGGTTGAAGGTACTTGCTATCAAGCCTGACCACTTGAGTTTGATTCCTCAGGTCCATGTGGTAGAAGGAGAAAACTGACTCTTGCAAGTTGTCATGTGACCTCCATACACGTGCTGTGGGCTCCATGCATGTACACGTGTGGAAACACACACATATGCATAAAATGTAGGTTTTTTAAACCTTAGAAAATGGCTGGTGAATGCTCAACCAGACACGATGTCACATGCAAGTGGCACTAACTCAGTGTCATGGCTTAGACCATATGGGTGCCAGGCACTAAGGGTGTTGAGTCCCAGGAGTCAACGAAATGCATGAGATTGTGGCAGCAGCTCCTTGTGCCTATGCAACACCAGCCTGGGGGTACAGAGCCTCCTCCTGGGGCAAGTCTGTTTGTCATGGTGACTCACAGAGGGGCTTTCCCCCCTTTCTTCCCCATTGTCATCCTCAGAGCTCTGTTGGTAGATGCCCTGAGACCTTACTGACAGCTCCTTCATCCTTGTTGCTATTGTGATGGCTGTTCATGGTTGTCAACCTAACTACATCTGGAATTAACTAAAGCCCAAATGACTGGGCATGACTGTGAGGGATTATTTTTTTTTTCTTCATTAAATTATTTGAAATGGGAAGAGCCATTTTTTT
>NW_022196905.1:30054790-30059945 GCF_008632895.1 Mastomys coucha | reverse complement strand
AAACAAAAACACAAACAAAAACAAACCCCTGTTGCCTCCCCCCTCCCCGGGAAGAGCCATTTTTAATCTGGATCTTTTGAGATGGGAAGATCTGCTGTTAGTCTGGGCCACACCTTCAGCTGGCTGTCTATATAAAGGGCACAGAAGAAGGACACTCCATCTCTTTGCCTGTTTGCTCTCACCCTTCCTAGCAGGTCTATTCCTTCACTGTCATTGGAGCCTCTTTCTTTGGGTACCACCATATACTGAAGGCCAGCTGAGACATCCATCCTCGTGGACTGAACAACTATTGAATTCTTGGCCTTTCTGTTCAAGGCCAGCCATGGTTGGATTCACTGGCCTGCAGCCTGTAAGTTGTTCTAATAAATCCCCTTTCTATACACATAGGCAGATTCATTCTATCAGTTCTGTTACTCTAGAGAACCCTGACGAACACAGCTATGATTATTTTAGTAAGTCATTGCTGGCTGCAGCATGCCCAGAGATGAGCACTGGTCCCCTAGTACTGCTTAGCACATGTTTGACACATGTGCTGTGAACCAGAACAGATCATAAAGAAGAGAAACCAGTCAGTACCCAAAGACTCCATCAAGATTCCCCAGAGAAGCAATGTACCCCAGGAAAAGCTTGGAGATGTCCAGAGCCGCAGCTGGTTGTCAATGACGCTGTTGGCATCCCATGAGAAGAGGCAATGTCAACATTCTGCAAGTCACAGGATGGCCCATCTCTGGGTTAGGTAGCCAAGCAGCTCAGACATCCTGGGTCCAGTTGAACCCACAAGTCTCAGGACACTCTCCTGGAAGTGGGAAGCCCTGAGGTGGAGATCTCCTGGTCCTAGCCAACCCATACTTCCTTCCTTCCTTCCTTCCTTCCTTCCTTCCTTCCTTCCTTCCTCCCTCCCTCCCTCCCTCCCTCCCTCCTCCCTCCCTCCTTTTCTCCCTCCCCCTCTCTCTTTTTCTTTCTTTCTTGTTGGGGTCCAGAGGAACAGCATGGTGGGAAGGGAGGGAATGACCTGGGAAACAGGATCTGCCTGTCATCTGAGGCCTACTAGGCAAGGACTCAGGTCTCTCTTCTCTAAAGCCGAAGTCCTGCAGAGCAATACTCTGCACTGAACTGGTGTCCTTGTGTTCAAGAGAGAGAACACCTCATGACAGGACCTCTGAGACTAGTGGGCTCCAGGTCCTTTGTAGCCCGGAGGTGGCAGATGACCTACCATAACTGGGTGGGGCAGAGTAAAGATCAGAAATTGATTTTCTGGAATCCTAGAATCTAGGGTCGTGGGGGGGTCTTAGAATTTCAAAAAGAAGAATTTCCAACTGGGACCCTCCGACTGCAGTCTCACAATTGTCCCTGTTCAGGAGATACTTGCAGGCCCAGGTCACAGGTCACATGGTATGTGCCTGACTCTGTGGAATGGCCTCTCACTGTCTTTACACTCTAAATTCTTTGTGCAACATGGAGTAGTCTCTCAAATACACCTGCTACATACTATACTGTTTACATGCATTGACATCCACCTTGTTCAGCTACAGAAGATGAAAATAGGTTACTTTTAAGATAAAAAATAAATGAATTGTATTTAACTAAGTACTGCCCTCCCACCCACCCACATATACACACACTAAAAATCAGAATCCTGCGGGTGAAACTTTGAAGCACAGGTCAGACTCCTGGAACAAGTGACAGGTTTGACTTCAGAATGTGGATGGCTCACCTCTTCCATCTTGAAAAGGGCCTTGGTCTTCCAGGGCTCAACCCTGTCCTCCGGTCCTCATCTAGCATGGCTTCCTTGAGAATTCCAGGCAGCTACGTCCCAGTCCTGATCTGGGGACACCAGGTGTGACTGTTACCTTGAAGCAGGCTAAAGGTGCAATGTCATCCCAAGAGTGGTTGTCACCTTGGTACTACCCTCAGCTCAGGCCTCCACCTGAGGCTCTGGGGCCACCAAGACAGACAATCCAATCTTGGGTCCACACCTGGCTTTTTCACCATGAGAAAGGCTGCTTTAGACTCAATGGCCATTTGTGGGACTTCAGGAGGTCATGGGACCCTCTGTGGTCCCCAGAAGAGGAGGGTATGATTGGAAACGGGGGCACAGCCTGACTCTCCCTGGAACATGGCTTGATCAGCTCCATTCTTGCCTGAGACCTTCAATACATCCATCGCTCAGGCTTCAGTTTCCTTATCCAGTGGATCCAGGGATCCATACCTCTTATAGAGTCCTTCATAAGCACATTATTCCCAGAACATAAACAAACACATTTATGTCTATCCTCAATGTCATTTAATGTATTGATTAAATAATATTGAATTCACAAGTTACAGCAGTTTACAGATAATCCTGCTCGCCTTGGCCACCTCACCAAGGGGAAGGTAGGCTCTCTCGTTCTAATCTTGTTGTTGCTCACAATAATTTTTATTTGTTGTTTGGAAACTTCACACACAAATACAGTGTCCATTCTAACCTGAGTTATTTAATATCAACTCACATTGCTCACCTCCCCAGCAGCTACACAAGCCCAGTTGCCAACTGACAACATGTTTCCTCCTCCCTGTTTCTGAGCTGCTGATGTACAGAATAAGGAATGAGAACTTTGTGTCTCTTTCCGCAGAATTTTGAGGTAGGCCCTAGTGGTTCTGGACTTTCAAAGCCACCTCCCATTCAAAGGCTGCCAGAACTACAGAGGTTTTCTGCAGAGGTCTCCAAGGCCTGACCTGTGGGTGGCAGGATGTTGTCAGGACATAGTGGGCCAGCTCATGCATGGCACATAGGTCAAGGGCTGCATTCCCCAGGGTGTTGTCCAAGTGATGACTACTGTGAGGGCCCTGGGGACCAAATCTCTTTCCCAGTGCCAACCAGGCTCGCCTGGATCTGGGGAGGGCTGGTGTTTGCTATTTTTGCGGCTGGTCTGGTCCTGGGGTGAGGGGGTGTGGGGGTTAACTGAAAATGGGAGGGGCTACTGGATCCAGCTGTATCTGAATCCAGATCAACATACCCTCAGACACTAGGTTATTGAGTCAATTCATTGTCCTTTTGGCTTCAGCTCCTTTGAGTTGAGTTTCTGCATCATGTGATCAAGAGTCGAAAAGAACCCAGTAGGTGTCAGTGTTCTTATCTGAGAGGCACCATTTGAGGACCTGGATCTGAGGACCACAGGGTGGTAGATGTTTCTGCATTGTGAAAATAGTTGTGAGTGAATAGACTTGTGACCTGGAATCCTCTGTAATGTACCTTCTTCCCTTTCCTGATAGCCCAGGGCCACAGGGTCCTCATGGGTGCCTATATTTCAATGTTTCCCTTTCTGCTTGTATTGAAATAAATTTAATTGTAATTTTCATACGTGTTGGCACAAAGGTGAACATGGTTCTCTATTGCATAGATAATACTATTTTAGATGACTTTTCTTCTCATTTTTGAGGGGATGCTAACATTCCCATAGTCATCTTCTGCATGACGTGCCTTCCAGTTGCATCTGTTCTGCCTGTGGTTATGCTGCTCTGGGGCAACCAGAATCTCCTGAGTTCAAGTGCCACTGTGGATAGAGTGTCTATGTCCCTCTAGAATTTGATGTTGCATCCTGTTCTGGATGGGATGGTGCTAGGAGGTGGGACATGTAGGCAGAGGGACCCCAGTTTGTTTTCAGTTGCTGTGACAAAAGAACATGCTGACCAAAGCAACTTGGGAAGGAAAAGGTTTGTTTGGCTTTATACTTCTAGGTCGCAATCCATCACTGAGGAAGGAAGAAAGCCAGGTCAGGAATTGAAGGCAGAACCTGGAAGCAGGAACTATGGAAGATTGATGTTTACAGGCTTTCTCATTGGCTCATGCTTAGCCGGCTTTCGTATACAACCCAGGACCACCTGCCCAGGGGTGGTCCTGCCCACGGTAGGCTGGGCCCTCCTAGACCAATCAATCAATATTTCATTCACGTGGTAACAGGCCAATCTTAAATTGAAGCTGTCTCTTCCCACTCGACGCTAGGTTATGTCAAGTTGACAATAAAAACAGGAGGTGATGAGGTCATGAGGGTGGATCCATATGATGGGAAAAACATCTGTATTACTCTGTTTTCCCTCATTATAGTGAAATACGCAAGACTGAAGACTTATTTACAAGTGAGATTTATTTTGGTTTTTTGGTTCTCAGTTCTGGCCCAAGGTCAAAGGCAACATCTGGTGATGGCCTTCTTGTTGGGAAAGTCTTGAAGTAGCTCAAGATATTGTGTGTGTGTGTGTGTGTGTGTGTGTGTGCCTTCTTTTTACAAAACCACCAAGATAAAATCATGAGGCTCCACTCTTGTGTCCTACCCAATTCCTATCACAGTTATTACTATTATTATGATTACTGTTATTACCATTATTATTATTATTAGTTGATGTGTGTGTGTAGGTACATACATGACATACAACATATATACAGGCCAAGGCCAACTTTTGGAAGTCATCTACCTTGTAGATGCAGGGTCTTTCTTGTATCTGTTACACTGTGTTCTCCTGCCTAGCTGGCCTGAGAGCTCCAGGTGATTCTCCTGTCTCCATTCGTCATTTCACAGTAGGAGCACTGGGATTACTGATATATGCCATCACATCTTTTTATGTGGGTTTGGGGAACCAAATTCTGGTCATCAGGCTTGTGTGACTAACTTTTACCCACTGAGCCATCTTATTAGACCAGCCGTGGACTATGGAAGAGGACTCCAGTGTATTCTTGCCGGGAATCCAGCCATGAGTTCAAGACTAGAATGCAGTCAGCCACCTGCAAGCCAGGAAGAAAGGCCCCTGAGGCTGCTGCAGCTGCCTCCTTTGTTCTCCAGACTGCTATGAACAGCTGCAGAGTCACCTGGTCTCTGACTCTCACCACAGCTCATACAGACCCAGCATGCACCCAGAAGCACCCCAAAGATGCAGGACCAGGCTGCCATTGGGCACATGGTACAGGAGTCCTGGAAGTGGTGACACAAAGCTGGAGCACACCCAGGAAGGAAAGTCAGGATGTGAGGCCAAGGGGAGAGGCGAAAGGGGACAAACGTGGTGTCCCAGGAATCCTCTGGGATTGCAGAGGGGGTATCTAAGACCTCACTAGGTACCCAGGGGTCTGCCAGCAAATCTTCATTCACTAACCTCATTCCAGTCACCCAGAAATCATCAGGATTCC
>NW_022196905.1:30039614-30054780 GCF_008632895.1 Mastomys coucha | reverse complement strand
AGCCATCCATCTTGTAAATCAGCACCATACAGCACTGGCTCTGGGACAAGGGCTGGCTCCTCCCCCAGGAATCCTGGCTCTTCATGCACAGGGGTCCACAGGAGACAGAATTCCAGATCCTCCCATCCCACCTGTGTATGTGTGGTCCTGGCTACCTAGTTCCACTGCAGAAAGCACCCATGTTCATGCCTGAGGCCTGAGAGCCAGAACAGACAGGCTGGGCTTCTTGCCACCTCCATTCTGGAAAGCATGGACTCCTTCACTTGACTCTGGCAAGCACACTGGACTGGCTGTGAGGTCCCCAGGGGGCCAGGAGAAGTGAGACACTTCCCGACAGGGCCATGGCAGGGGAGGTGATTGTCCTAATGAGAACCAGAGGTAGCTGGCAGGCTATCTCTCCTGTGTCCCATAGTTGTAAGACTGCCAGACTGGGATCACAGGACCTGCAGAGATGGCTCTGGTTTCTTAGAGACAAGTCTGGAGCCTGCCCCAAGCAGAGGCTCAAGGGGCTTGTGAGCTGTCTCTGGGTCACCATGGACCTTGGTTCTTTTTGCAGACAACTTGACAGTTAGTGATTTGGGTGATAACAGATATGAGGACTTCCCTGGGCCACGAAGTGTTCATCAAGTCATGTTTCATCTAAGTTGTCACAGTCTCTTCTTCCCCTACAGAGGAGGAGACCAAGGCCCTAGGTGACAAAGACCCCAACAGAAGCATCCACTGTGCTCACCTTAACCTTATCACCCGAACCTTCAACATGAACCATCCCACCTCAAACCCAAAGTAGATGGGAGGGAAGGAGTCTGTGTACCGTCAGAGGGTGGCCTGCAGTATCCAGGCCTCTGAGGCTCAAGATCTGCTAGTAGCTTTCTCCTGCACTCCTAGTCTCTCAGAGCAAGACACAGAAGACTCTAGGGGTGCATTTAGCCACAAGATTTCACTAGGCTGAGGCCACTCCTCCCATCCACACTCCAAGACAGAAGGGGGCTCTTCTTGGGACAGATCTCTTCAGTCACTAGAGATTGTGAGAAGTGAAGAGACTCGGCTCTGGCCCCAAAGGTTCAGTGGTCCAGCTGCTGCTGCTGCTGTTGCTGCTGTTGCTTCTTCTCCTCTCTTCTTCTTTTTTCCTCCTCGTCCTCCTCCTCCTCCTCTTCTTCACCACATTTTAACCCTGATGTACAAAGCAGGTGTCTCCAGACCCCAGAAGAACCTGCCAATCAGCTGAGTACTCAAACCAGAGCTCCTCAAGAAGGGGGGTCTCCCCACCCCATTTTGGGCTCAGCCTCACCACGGAAGGGAAGTACTTTTCCTAGCTCCCAGCTCTCAGCTTACAGAAGCCCTGGGGTGCTGCAGGGTGAACTCCCTCCCTCTCCTCTCTGCCCCACCCCGCGACTTTCAATACCACAGTCAGGCCTGCACCAGAGTCCACAGTGACACACCACCAGCTGTTCTCTAATAACCCTTTTTTTTTAAAGATTTTATTTATTATTTTATGTAAGTACACTGTAGCTGTCTTCAGACACACCAGAAGAGGGCGTCAGATCTCATTACAGATGGTTGTGAGCCACCATGTGGTTGCTGGGATTTGAAGTCAGGACCTTTGGAAGAGCAGTCAGTGCTCTTAACCACTGAGCCATCTCTCCAGCTCCTCTAATAACTTTTTTAAGGTAAGCAAAGCCACCACTACTTAGTCCTTGGATCCTTCTGAGGACTCTGTAGTCCTGTTCCCAACCACTGTAAAGTCGTTGCCTCCCCTCCCCCATTCAGAGAATGCAGAAGCAGGGAGTAAAAATGACCTTTCAAGACACTGTTTAATTTTTTTTTTTTCAATTTTATGGGGCTGGCAAGATGGTACAGTTGGTAAGAGCACATACAGCTATTGCAGAAGATAAGAATTCAGTGCCTAGCTCCCACATTGGTCAGCTTACAACCATCTATGCAACTCCAGCTCCAGTGGATCTGATCTCTACAGAAACCTGTACTCATGTGCGCAAGTGCACACACACACACACACACACACACACACAAATGAGAGAGAGAGAGAGAGAGAGAGAGAGAGAGAGAGAGAGAGAGAGAGAGAGAGAGAGAGAGAGAGAATGAATCTCATTGCACTATATGGATACATTGCCTGTCAATTAAAAAACCTATGGACTATAAGAAAGGGTAGAATAGAATAGAAGGTGGGACATCCCACAGGCAGAAAGGATTCTGGGAGAGAGCCAGATGCTATAGGTTGGTTCAGAAACATGGAGGAGCTCAGAAGTATGGGAGTAGAAGTAATCAGCCACATGGCAGAACTTAGATTACAATAAATGGGATAATAAATAATGAGCTAGTCAGGAAACAGCTAAAGCTTATGGTCAAGTTTATGGCATTATTCTGGGACTTGGGGCTGGCAGAACAAACTTGACATCAACACATACAATTTTAAAATATTTTTAAAAATTTATTCATCACTAATTGTGTATATGTGAGTGTGTGTGAGAATGTGTGTGTGAGAGTGTATGTTTGTATGCAGGTATGTGGGTGCTACAGCATGCATGTGGAAACCAAAGGATAACTCTGAGGCATCCACTGTGGGTTCTAAGGATTAAACAGGGTTTCAGGCTTGCATGACATGTGCTTTTACTCACTGAGCTCACTCGCTGGCCCTAGAGTAGTAACAGGAGAAGGAGGATCGAGTATTAAGATTTGGGAGTTAGAGGGACTTTTTATTTGTTATGAGCTATGCTTATATGAAGGTGGTGGATAAACCCCTGCACAATTGGCCTCTCCTACCATTTCCTGTACACAATGGTTTCTAGAGTTTTATACCCAGCCCAACCCATTAAGCATGAGGTTAGGGTGCGGACATGGTCAGATTACAGCTGTCTCACCTCCCCCAACCTTTACTGGAGCCAGATGAGCTCCATCAAAACAGGAGAGTCACCAAGATCAAGGAGAATGCAGCGCATACTCTGTGTCTACGGGGGTTCAGGCAACAGACAGAGTGAAATCGGCATTAAACACTCACGTATGACTGATATCTGTAGGGAGGGGCTGGAGTCTAGCTCACTGGTAGAGCACTTGCCTAGCATGCACAAGGCCCTAGGCTCATTCCCCAGTACCAGCACTGTAAAATAATTTTAAGTATCAAATTCATTCATAATTAAGTAAAAGTCTTCATGGAGTCAAAAAAGTTAAGAAAGGAGAATGAGCCATAGTGCACTGTGCTCTGCTGTAAATGGTGGGGTCAGCTTGTCCTCGTGTGTGGAATCAGATGGTTAGGAGCATCCGTGGAAAGGACACAATCCCATGGTCTCTGTCAAGGAAGCCATCGACAGGCCAAGCCGTAAACCTGATGGACAGCTATGCAAGGATGCTATCAGGAATATAAAAGTAAACTCCCAAATAACTCAATCTTAAAGGGGAGAGTTGTCCCCAAGATGGTTAATTAGAGTGGGTAGATGGGGGACAGTCTGGCCAGTGGATTGTGTAACTCCTTAGATTGAAAAGATGACATGCAAAAAAATCAGGACTCAGGGGCAGGAGAGATGGCTCAACAATGTCAAGCACCTGCTGATCTTGCAGAGGACCCAGCTTTGATCACCATCACCCACATGGTGGCTTGCAACCATTCTAGGAGATTCAATGCCCTCTATTGGTCCCCTAAGGGTATGTGTGTGTGTGTGTGTGTGTGTGTGTGTGTGTGTAAAATCAATTTTAAAATCTGAAAGACAAAAGGATTAGTACACAGAATGGGTGCATAGCAACTAGGAGTTTAAAACAAGCTAAAAGAAAACACGTGTGTGTTGGGAGGCATGGAGTAATGCCAGAGCCAAGGGAGAGGCCTGAGTTTTTAGGGGTGAGAACCCTGGGTAAGGGATCGGGACCTTTCTCTACACAGGGTGCATGACCTGGTTCTGGCTTCTTGGCCTGGCCTCCACCAATGGATCCTAAGGGAGCCCCCAGGATGGGGCCATGTGTTTCCTTTGCACACAGTCCCGCACAGCTGCTCTGGCTGAATATACTGGCCATCCAGCCTTCTGCAGGGAACTTTGTTCTGCCTTCAACCAGATGTGAAGCCAGCACTGATGTTTTTCTGCTTGAAGCCTGCAAGAATGAGGGCCAAGACCCATTGGTAGTCTGAGAACAAGATAACATTCTGGTCCCCCTGTCCCCTGGTGGGAACAAACATCCCTGCGTGTGGGGGAGGGGCAGGGCCCTGTCTCAGCCCATCTTCATTTGGCTTCATATTTCTGGCAGATTCCCCAGTTCCGACAGCAGCTGACAGCTTTGCTTTCTTCTTGAGTCCCAGGCAGATGCAGTTTCTTGCTAAGCCCCACATCTGCCCTGAAGCCTCCCCTTGCAAGCACAGCCCCGCTCCCTAACACCCTAGTAGTATTAGGAAATGACCCCTCCTTCCCTCCCATACAGAGCTTTCTGACAGGCAGCAGGCTCAAGCCCTGAATGGTAACTATTGCTGTAGCAGCTCAAAAGACACAAAAATCCAAGTCTGAAGGTAGCAGGAACTGAAGGAAGGGGGACATGGCAGGTAGGAAACACTGGAATACACATCTGTAGGGACAGACCCCAGACCTGATTGTGAACTAATTTTTAGCAAATTTGGGGAATCTCAAGGCTTCCCTAGTTGGTTCTATTCTTCACCCTGTTTGTGTGTCCACACTCAGCCAATCATGGTCCAGCTAGTACTCTATAGATCCGGGCTTTGGAGCACAGGGCACATCAGAATTCAACAGAAGAGAAAATGAGAGTCTCCAGAGATGGATCCAATCCCCCTCCAGCACCAGAGGCTTCTGTTAGCCTCCAGGACTGGATTTTACTTCAGGCTGAGGGGACTTGTGCCTGCCTCTGCCTCTGTGACTATACATACTTGCCCTGTGGAGGGGAATTTGTTTCAGCCTCCAGACCTGGAGATCACCCACTGCCGGCTTGTTCTGCAATGGACCTCTCTTGTTTGGCACCCAAGGCACTCCAAGTTTGAGCAGAGGGAGCATCCCACTGCTGCCAAGAGTTCAAACCTTCACTTAATCCCACACGGCAGTCTGTTTTGATTGGTTTGTCCCATTTAAGGTTCTTAATCCTGAATTGACAAGGAAGCATCTCTCAGTTGCACTGTTCTCTGTCTGCCCAATCCTTTCTTGGAAGAGGATGGGGGAAAAAACCCAACTGGAGGCAGACTTGGTCTCCATTAGACTCCCTTGGTGGCTGAAGGGTCAGGGATACAGTTCATAAATCCTTGGGCCTGTGCTGGGTGTTTCTTGGACAATTGCTTTCTAGGGTAGAGTCCAAGGTCTGGCAGCTTTGTGTCACCTGAGAGCTTGGTGGAAAGGAGTCTCTCTGGCAGAACCCTCAGATATACCAAGTTGGGCCCTGCACTGGAACTGATGCATGGGGATGTTATAGTCTGGGCTCGCTGCCTTCAAGGGGCTTGGTGATAGCCTCACATGAGCCAGGAGCCGAGGGACAGCTGCAACCAGGGCTGGATTTGGTGTGTGCCAGCGCCTCTAGTGGCAGGCAAGAACTATGCATACTGCCTATGCCTCAGTTTCCTCTCCTGTAAAGGAAGCTCTTCAGGAAGGAAGTACAGTTCACACACCTTTGGGCCAGGTAGACAGAGCCCCCATGGGGCTAGGCACGGCAGGCAAGGGTTGCCATCTTGAGGCTATGAGATTCAGGAGGAGCCAGGTTGTCTGTCTGAGCTGACTCCAGGCAGTTGGAGTATGACCCAGAGCAGGCGGATCTCTGTCCTCTCTGAACATCTGGTGGCAGTGAGGAAGTCCCTGAGGAAGGATAAGTGCCCCTCAGTGGAACTCACAGTAGAGCCTGGGCAGAACTGTGTGCTCAAGACACTTGTTAAATTGAATATTACAGAAAAAGATATGCAGGCCAAAGTCAGCTTGAAAGAAAGATTGAGGTATGGGGACTGTGGGGGATGCTCGAGGGGACCTCCCTAGAGGAGGAGGCCAGGCTGGAGTCGCCTGGAGAAGGGGTAGGGAGGTGGAAGTCTGGATGAGGAGAGAGCAAACATAACGTTCCCCATCTTGGATGCTGCGCTGGACACTTGCCAGCTTGATACAAGTTAAAGTCATCCGAGAGGAGGGAACCTCAATTAAGAAAATTCCTCCACAAGACTGGGCTGCAGATAAGCCCATAAAGCATTTTCTTTTCTTTCTTTTTTTTTTTTTAAGATTTATTTATTTATTATATGTAAGTACACTGTAGCTGTCTTCAGACGCACCAGATGAGGGCGTCAGATCTCATTATGGGTGGTTGTGAGCCACCATGTGGTTGCTGGGATTTGAACTCATGACCTTCCGAAGAGCAGTCGGTGCTCTTCCCCGCTGAGCCATCTCACCAGCCCCAAAATTTAAACATCTTTTTTTCTTTTTAAGATTTATTTGCATTTTCTTAAATAGTGATTGATAGGAAAGTGTTCAGCTAATTATGGGTAATTCCATCCCTGGGTTGGGAGTCCTGGGTTCTATAAGAAAGGCTGAGCAAGCTATGGAGATCAAGCCAGTAAGCAGCACTCCCTTATGGCCTCTGCATCAGCTCCTGCCTCCAGGTTCCTGTTCTGTTTGAGTTCCTGTCCTGGCTTCCTTTGATGACAAACAGTTCTGTGGCAGCAGAGAAATGGTGAGGGCAGAGCCTGCTACCCAGTTCTGGCTGGTGGACAAGGTACATGCCAGGCCTTCACAGACTGACATGCTGGGATGCTTTAGTGAGTCACCAACTGTAACACGGTTACCCTTTGAGACATAGCAGGAGGTAAGGGTGTTGACAAGAAGCAAAAACCAAACTTGGGCTTGGGCAGGGTGGGCTGGGAGGGTGCAGCCTGAGATCTACAGACAGATATCTGGAGGAATCCCAGGGGTCTCAGGGCATGAAAGACTGGGAGAAGGGTTTCACCCCACTATCTGGGACCCTGGTGTGAGGAGTCACCTATTCCTGAGCTGAAGGACCTGAAAGGTACTCCCAGGTACCTAATGGATCCACCACAGGAGAGGGAGCAGCCTGGGCGTGGTCTCACCTAAACACTGACACTCTGTCCCTTTAATTGCTCCATAACTGGGTGCTTCTTTTCTTCTGTGGTCCCAAAGCCTTGAGGGCTGGACCTTCAGAAGATGGCCCTAAGCCAACATGCAGGTGGGTGGACTGCCCCACTGGCTGCGTCAGCCGCCTTGCCCCGAATCCATATCTTTACCCACTCACTGGTTCTTATCTTAAATCTCACTGCTGCCCCACTGGGCTGAAGCCTCCGTGAGAACAGGACTGTTCTTCAGCCTGACTTGTGGCATTTATATTAGGCCAGATCAGGCATGGATAGGCCTAAAGAATATGCGAGTTTTACTCAGGGTTCTCCAGGGGAATGGAACCCACAAAATAGATACATATCACAGGAGGATTTATTAGATTGCCATACATGGTGTGGGCTGGATAGCCCAAAAATGGCTGCATGGTGGACAGGCTGAGAACCCAGCATTTGCTCACTCTACCAGGCTGCACGCCTCAGTTGTTCAAATCCAGTGAGATTTCTAGAGAATTACTTGTTAGTGCACAGTGGGAAGCCAAACAGCCAAAGAAATTGGGCTTTGGGGGTCAGCAAAAGATACAGTAGCGGTTGCAACAGGATGGATAAATGCTCAAGTGTGGTTAAAAAAAAAAAAAAGTGAGCACAAAGAATAGAAGCTCTGCCATCTGATTTCCTTGTTCTTGGGCCACCCGGAGAAGGTGCCACCCTCACCTGAGGGTATATCTTCCTATCTCAAATAACTTAATCAAGAAAATCCTTCAAAGACATGCCTACGCTAAGGTTTGTCTCATGGAAGAGTCTAGATGTTGTCAGGTCGGCAATCAATACTAACCATCATGATGTAGGGGTGGGGCTAGCTGGTGGTGGACAGTCAAGCCGACAGATCTGGGAAGGTCTTGAGCTGGTGGCCACATAGAGAATGTCAGGGAAAGGACAGATACCCCAGGGGCCCTCTGACCAGAACATAGGGAGGCTCCATTACTAAGCGTCTCTGGAGGGCTCCCTGGAGGAAGAGGACAGGATCTGCCAACTCATTATTAGGGTCTCAAGAAACCACAACGGACTCTGGTTAAAGAGACATGGAAGAGATATGGTCCAGGCACATCTACAGCAACAGCTGTCCACAGTAGGAAAATGGGCCTCCCCAGAGGCAGAGGTGGTAGGGGGAGGGAGTCTGAGAGTGGAGGCTGGCCAGGGTAGGGAGGAAGTGGGCAAACAGAGGAAGAAGCCTGGGGGAAGTACGGAACACCCTGTGCAAAGGTTCTGAACAGGCCCAGCTGTTGCTCTGTTTGGGAAGGACCTGATGAGATTCAGGCAGACATGGCCTGACCCTTTGCACAGCGAAGTCAAGCCAAGGGGAGGCAGGGCTCTCTGGCTGAGGTGTCCCAGAGCAGCTGTTGCCAAGTGTGTGAGGGGTGGGGCAACTGGAGGCGTCTAAGTCCTGGCCCCTTGTTTTGGTTTGGTGTGTGTGTGTGTGTGTGTGTGTGTGTATACACCCACATATATGTATTAAGGAAAAACAGCTTAGAGGCCAAGAGAAAGGACGCTTCAAGAAACTTCCAATATCACAGTCCAACTTACAAATTTGAGATGGGGCCTCTAAATACCCCCACAAGCAGAGTCAATCACAGGGCTCTGCGTAGGCTGGTTCAAGCAGCTTCACATCTGGGCCAGACACAGAACTCCAACCTGCACAAAGTCAGGGACCTTTACAGACTCAGGCAATCCAGGAAGCCTCACTCTCTGCAGGTACCAAGCCCCCATACTGGCTATGCTGGGCCTGTAAGGCCTAGCTGTACTGTATCCATAGACATATAGTAATTGGCAGGCCAGCTTCACTGTACTAGGAAGATAGAGAGGACAATTGTCCAGAACTTATATACTAAGCCACACTAAGCAAGAATACATGGCTGTGCAGGGGCCCCAGATGTACTGGATCCACAAACCCAGCTATACTAGGCAGGAAGCTCCAGCCGGAAGCTGGATTGAAGGGTACACTAAGCCACACCAACCCTGTAGACAGAGCCATACTGGTCAATCTTACCGGGTCTGTAAGCCCAGCCTTACTAAGAAAACAGACTTGGCCATACTGGCCCAGCAGATCCAGCCATACTGGACCTACAGAACTGGTCCTTACTGTGCTAAGCAGGAAGACCTAGAATTTACTGGAGAGGCAGACCCAGCCATACTTGGCAGGCATGTTTGCACACCTACCCCTATCAGACAGGTAAACCCAAAGGTACTGGAGAATAGACCAGGTCATGCTATGCAACTAGACATAGCTGTATAAGGTCCACAGACAGGGTCAGTGGGCTACTAGGTAGGCAGACTTGGATGTAGTGGACCCTCAGATCTTACCATACTAGGCTTGCAGACCTGGTTGTGTTGGGCAGGTAGACACAGATGTGTTAGGGTGGCTGACCTGCCTGTACAGGGCCTGTAGACTCAACTATATGAGGTAGAAAGATCTGTCCATACTAGGAGACACATGTAGCAGCACTGAGCCTACAAACCAGGTCATATTAGACAGGAAGACTGGCTGTACTGGGGAGGAAGACCCAGCAATAGCTGGCCTGCAGATCCAGCAGTATTTGGCCCACAGGCCTGGTCATACTATGGAGGCAGATCAGGCCTTAATGAATCCTCACTCAGAGTTTTACGAGGCAGGCAGACCTGGCTATACTGGGCCCAGAGACCCAACTGTCTCCACTAGGATTTCTGCCAGCCTGAGCTTTATATCAAGAATGAAGTCTGCCTCTCTAGCTCTTGGATCCCTCCCTGTACCTGTCTGTCTCCCACTTAGTTCCCACATGACAATTGTGGCAGCTACAGTCTACTGAGCTTATAGCATGGGCTTAACATTGTCTCATGTTACCAAGTCATAAGGCCCTATTACTCTCAGCCTCTAACTGAAACAAACTCAGAGACGGAAGTGGGTGGAGGAGGTTTACTCAAATCTGGTCTTGGGAGACAAGGGTTGAGACCATCTGCTTCATATCCCCTGCTTTCAAAGTGGAGGCAGCATGGAATTTTATGCAGTAGGGTGTAGAAGACTATGATGGTTTGAATGAACACGGCTCTCATAGGCTCACAGGGAGTGGCACTATCAGGAGGTGTGGCCTTGCTGGAGGAAGTGTGTCACTGGGGATGGACTTTGAGGTCTCAAATGTGCAAGCCAGGCCTAGTGACTCTTCCTGCTGCCTGCAGATCAAGATGTAGAACCCTCAGCTCTATGTCTCCCTGCACGCTGACATGCTTCACACCATGATGATAGTGGACTAGACCTCTGAAACTGTAAGCCAGCCTCAGTGAATGTTTTTCTTTATAAGAGTAGCTGTGGTCCTGCTTCTTCACAGCAACAGAAACCCTAACTAAGTAAGACACCTAACCTTGGAGAAGCTCTTTGTACTGCAAAGAAAAGGGTTGGCACAAGTCCCTGCCATATACCAAGAGCTTTGTTTTTCTACAAGAATAGGAAACGTCACCTGGGGAAAATCCTGGAGTAAAACGTTCACCAAGACAAGCTTTTCTGTCTGAAGTGAACAGCTGCACGGGATTGTTTGCCTCAACTCTGGCATTTAATGTGAAGCATTTATTTTAAGATTTGAAAAATGAAGCCTTTTGCTGAAATGGCTGCAGCTACATGGCTGGTCCCAGCACTGTGACTGCAAATGCCTTATTTGGTCAATGGGGAAACTGGGTCACATTGGAGGCAGGGGAGAATGTCGCCTCATAGCCCCTCACCTAGGGAGTGACTAAAGAAGGGATGGCCCTTCTTGAGAAGGATGTGAGGATCACATGTGCCATCCACTGTGGTTGGCTTCCTCAATCCCTGCCCTGGGATGCACAGGACAGAAATGAGCTGAGTTCCTCTTTGGAAAGGCTTGGGTGTAAACAGGAAATCAGCCAGAGGAGCAGGCAGCAAGAGATGAGTGCAAAGATAGCACCCAATGGCTAATCAACGGGAGAAGATGCTCTGTACCACCCTTGGGGAATACCACCACAAACACAGTGATAGTCTGAGCTGCTATAGAGAGGATGAAAAGAGGTGTGTGTGATCAGGCTTTGGTGAATTTGGTGTATCCTGAATGACACTCGGGATACAGAGGTGATGGGAGGGAGCTGACTGGTATGGAAAGATTTTCTCAATGTATGGGACACTGAGGCCCAGCCAACATCTGCAGGTAGACCAAGTGCTGGTTGACCTGATAGGCTCATAGAGCATTATATAGGAAGCAGGCCCCAAAGGAAACTAGGTCTGACACCCACCAGCAGAAGGGAAGACCCAAGGCCCTATGGGTACACTGTGAGCGGGTACAGCCAGAGAGCAAGAGTTCTGCCACCTGGTATCATGTGACAGCCAGGGGGAAGGAGCAAGATTAGACTGTACACTACATCAACACAAGACAGAGCAGCAATGCCAATCTGTGGAGACTGTTTCCCAGGACCAAGTGCTGACTAGAGGGGCCAAGAGGAGAGAGTCTTTACTATAGGGTACTCTCTACTTTGGAGATTGTGAGCTGAGTGGCTCTGTGCATCCTCTGTATACGTGTCACACATTAAACAGAGTGAGAGAGGAGGCTGGGGGGTAGAGGTCGGCTGGGGGAAGGAGCTGGGTGGCAGGGGATGAGGGAGGGGACACTAGAGTTTTAGCTTCAACAGGCTTCTCACGGGGTCACCCAGGGAGAGTGGAAAGCTGACCAGGGGTAGGATCTGTCCAGGATCAGTGGAGAACACCAGCATTTGGAGCAAGGCAGAAAAGGAAACTTTCTTCGCAGTAGGGGGTCTGCAGGCATCTCTTCAGTGAGGCATGACAGGAAGAAGGTGCATAAATACAGACCAGACACATCAGAAGCCAGCAGCTGGCAGGAGGCTGCTGGGTTCCTGCTGTGGACAACGGTCCCTTGTTCCCAGGGCTGAGCTTGGTGTCACAGCTTGGTGAGCAGTGCTGTCTTAGCCTGGTGGGCCGACCAGACAAGCTGGAAGGCTGCCTGAGTGTGGATGTGTGACATTACCTATAAAAGTGTGGCTATTACTGTCCTCATTGTGACTACAGATGGATTCTGAGGGCCAGTAAGATAGCCAGGGCTCCTGGGTGTCAGTCTGCCAGGGTGGTTGTGTTACCCATGAGCAGAGGGTTGGGTACGGAAGAGAAGGCTCACAGGTTTGCAGAAGAAGCCAGGTGGCTATTCAGGAAAAGCGCTAGCAGAGGGAGGGACACACCGAAGAGCAACCAGCAGGCCATGTGAGGCCACTCAAGGGTGTGTCATTCTGTCATTGACCTGAATGAGGAGAATTTGGTCACCAGGGGGCATGGCTCGAGTGGTCCTCTGCTTTGATATAAAGATTAGGCCATATATTCCTTTTTCCCACTGCTCCTACCCCTTCCTGTAATACATCTGATCTTAATCATGGGTATGCCCAATTATGCATGAGCATATGATGGTAAATAGGGGATTCTCCTTAAAAGTTCACTTGAAGATGCAGTATGCTTTCTACACATGTACCTCAAACCAGTTCAGACTGGATAGACCTTTCCTTTCTCTACGCAGATACACTGAGAATACTGGATAAAATCCTCCAACTTACAGTTGTTGTTAGGGGCAGAGATACTTCTCTCACTGTCCAGTGAGGGATACATGTAGCCTGATGCAGCTGGGGTCTGAGGTTCCAGGTACATTCTATGGAGAAGGGTGTGTGTACAGTGTGTGCAGGTGATGGAGCTAACCTGTGTTATTAGAAGAGGTGGGTGTATAGCCCAAATCAAGTGGAGTTCCAGGCTGCTAAGGTACTCCTAGACTTGCCTGTCTCTGTTGTGGTAAAGAGCCTCAGGCTGGGAACATAAACCTTCAAGAAATATCAGCTCACAGCCTGGAGACCAGAAGTCCAAGAGTCATGGGTAGGTGGGCTGGTTTCTGCTGAGGCCTCTCTCCTTGACTTGCAGAGACGGCCCCACAGGGGCTTCTCTCTATGTGTTTGTCCTGAATCTCCTCTTTTTATGAGGTCTCCAGTGGGGCTAGAAAGGGGCCTAGTTCAGCATCCTCATTAAGACTCAGCAAACCCTGTGGCCACACATGGCCTATGCTAGGAGCCCTGGTTTAGGACTTCTAAGTGTAACTCTGGGACACAACTCGACCTCTCCTACACCCTCCATGGCCCCTGATCTGGTAAGGATGTGGGCCAGGGCCCCATAGTACTATGCACACAGAGGACCAAGGACTCTTGGGACCATTGTCCTCCATCTTTCAGGAGAGTCTATCCATGCTGAACCACTTTCTGATAGATCAGGAATCAATCTTCCCCCAGATGCCAGTCTCCTGCTTCAGATGAACCTTGTATGTTAGTCACTTGTTAGTGTGTCTAATGCTGAGAGTTGTGAAGGGGGAGGGTTTCTCTCAGCTCAGGCTCTCAGAGGGTCCAGGCCATGCTTGGCTGGTCGTTGGTCCCATGGTAACGAAGAGTATCATGGAGGAAGGGCATGGTATCAACCAGCTGCTCATCCTGTGGTAGCCAGGAAGCAGACAGATGAGGAGAGGAAGGGGCCAGAGCCAGGATCCATCCTTCAAAAGCATGCCTCAGTGACCTGTTTCTTCCATCTGGGCTCCACCTCCTAGTTCTTCCCTCACCTCCCTTAAGCCTGTCAAATTATGTCATCGACGGATCCTTCAGAAGGGAGAGCGCTTGAGAATCAATTTCTTGGCCAAATCCCTCTGAATTCAGCTCTATCGGGCAACCAATCCCTCAACACAGTAACTTTTAGGATACAACTCACATTCCACCAGTAATACCATGCCCCTCTACATGTCCCCAATGGCTAGCTAGCATTTCTGTACTTGGTGACAGAGGTCAGGACACTGAACAGAGACTTGTGCAGCATCCCAGGATCTCCATCCCCAGTCGTCTACAGTGCTGTCACACTGCAGATTCTACAGAACGGAGATGCCTTCAAAGACCTCTGGAAATGACATTGTTCATTTAATAGGTCTAGAAAGGAGCAGCAGTTTTTGGCTTCTCATTCCTTGTGATGGTTTTTAAAGAATTTGAACTCCAACAATAACAGGATGAAAAATGCCTCTTGTCCTGGCTAAACACCCCATTGGGTCATATCCAATTCCAACATTATTCTGTAGCCGTCTACACCTTCTGCCCACTGCAGATCTGGCTCTATCCCTCTGCTCATCCCTACCCCACTCCACCCCATCTCTGGTTGTAAGGCACAGCACAGGTAGCTCTACCCATAGGTAGAGACTACATACAGCCTCGTCCCTGTTGCAAAAGAGCCAATTAGAAAGGGAAAAGGAAGGTATGGTCAAGAACATACTCTCTTCTCTCTCTCTCTCTCTCTCTCTCTCTCTCTCTCTCTCTCTCTCTCACACACACACACACACACACACACACACACACACACACACACAGAGGAAATGATGACAGCTCAGGTCTCCCATGTGGAGGAGAAGTATGCATCCCCTGCACATTTCATGATGAGGCAGAGTACCTAGGACACAGTGCTAAAGTGGTGCACCTTTCTCTCCAGCATCTGGACCTAATCACTTCACCCTTCTACTAATTACTTGTTCATTCCTTTGTCCATTCAATCACTTATTAACTCATTTATTCAACCACTCACTGCTCATCACATAGTTACCCTCTCACAAATCCTTCATCAACCCATTCACCCATCCACCTATGTGTCTACTTGTCTACCTATCCATGCACCATTGATTCCTCTGTCCATTCTATCCATGCATCTACTCACCCACTTACCCTTCCTCAGTCTATCCATCCACCTACCTACCCAGCTTTTCCTTAATTATATGCACTGCCCCTGTGTGTAGCCTTTTGCTGGAGACAGGTGACTGAGACCCTGACCTCAATGGACTTCCACCCAGTGAGATCAATCCCAAAGCAACAAGAAGATGGACTCCTGCGTCCCATGTTGTTGGGGGAAGGTGTGTCAACAATTGCTTTTGGTAAATGGGTCACAGGTAGGCAGAGGACGTGAGGGGCTGCCTTGGCTCTGATGCCAGGTGGATGACCATTGTCCCTGATAAGAACTCTGAAACCACATCTACCCAAGACTCCTGAGTAGGGAGTAGGCTGATGGAGATTTGTGTGAAGAGCGGGGGGGGG
>NW_022196905.1:30015115-30039604 GCF_008632895.1 Mastomys coucha | reverse complement strand
GGGGGGGGGGGGGGGGACTGCCAGGCCCCCACGTGCTAGCTTGGACTCTAATGGCTGTTCCCTAAAAGTCACTCTAGAGGGGACCAGGGCTACTGCTCAGGGCAGGCTCAGGACACATAGCCTTGTTAGTGGGAACCATGCAAAACATATCCAGTGGTTATTCTGGTCCTGGAAGAGCCCTGTGGTGGACATAGGGGAAGTTAAGGACAGAGCTGTGCATACTAAGCAAGAAGAGAAACAGCACAGGGTAGGGCCATCCATGTCCCACTACTTTGGTCTCCATGAGATCCAGGGACAGGCCTTCCCTGCCTTAGGACCATTGACTGATGACTTCCTCCACAGATTCAGGCCTGGAAACCAGAACTGCCTTAGGATGTGGAAAGAATGCGCATTCCCCTGGCCCAAGTTCAGTTCAGTGGGCCACAGGTCTTCCCTGTGGTCTTGATCGTGTTGAGAATGTTGACCACATACTGTCTCAATCAATCCACACAAGCCAGTGGGACAGTTAGTACAGAACAGTTAATGTGCCCATAGCTTTGAATTAAAGTGCTGCAGAGTAAAGAGGCCAGGGAGGAGGTGCTGAACGGGCCTATCTCTAGGGCTTTGTTTTTATACCCTAAAGCACCCAGCCCTGTAAGCCTATCCATGGTCTCCTCCTGCAAAGCAAACAGCACACTGGTCCCTGCTTGAGTGTATTAAAACACTCTTGTGAACCTCAACGAAAGGGCAAGAAGGCCCCACTCCAAGCGCAGCAGCAGTGGCTCAGGACCAAGCCACCCAGGAAGGAGCTCCGCCTTTAGTGTGGTGAGCACAAGCAGAGAGGCAGTCTCATGCTTCGTTTCCCCTTCACGCATGCGTGTCTTTCCCGTTGACCTTCTCTTGCCCACTGTACTGGAAACTTCTCTGCGCATCACCCAGCAAACTGAGTCACTTTCCCGGCAGCTGCTAGGGTTAGGGTGAGGGGTGGTGGAGGAGCGGGGTGGTGTAGAAACTTGCTGAAGTCAGTCCTTGCATTTGCCTGGGAACAGGGCAGCTGAGCATTCCTGGGAAGCCATGGGGACTCTGGGTAGGTTCTCCCACAGAGCCACCCTGACCTTTTGGATTTATGCTCTAAGTCCCAAGCCTGAGGGAAATGCCCTGATGTAAGTTTCAGTGACAACTGGCTGCAGAGTTAGGAACGAGACAAAGCAGAGACTGCTCAGAGTCACTGGGCAGCTGGGATGGCTAAGAGTAAGCCCCAAGAAATGGAGACACCTCTGTGGGTGCCTGTGAGGAGCTCACCTGCTATGAGCAGCTAGGACGCTGGTATCCAGAAGGCTGCCCCAGAAGAACTGGGCCCAGCAAGACATAACATTCACAAGCAGGCAGAGAAGTTACTCAGTAAAGGCAGCAAGCGTAACAGAAGGCACAGCCCAAGGGGGCCAGCACCCAAGGCTCAGTAAAGCAGCCAGGGGAGATAGGGTCTCTCTCAGACATGGCCACCTTGCATTACAGAGGCTCTAAGGATGCCCTGCTCTGGGTTTTATGTCCTGGGTATCATGTAGCCTACTGAGCTTAAGAGTTGCAGAATAATATCTGATTTTAGGTCCAGGGCTACACAGCCTGGGGGCTCCAGATACCTCATCGTAGCACGCTGTATGCTCTCTACCTTCTGACTGAGACCCGAAGGCAAAGGGCGTCAGCTAGGAGGGTGAGGCCTTCTAGGACCAATGATTGCTCTGCCCTACTCCTCTGTTCTGCAACACTCCCAGGCTGGAGTCGGTCTTTGCTCTGTGACATCCCACAGACTGGCTCTAGTCTTGGGTTCATAGAGGTGACACAGCTGAGGTAGCAAAGAACCCATCAGAAGAAACCTCGGTGTCCAGTGGAAGAAGCCACTTCCATGCTGGCATCGGAATCTGCCTTTAGGGCTTACCCAGAAGTCCTGGGCTTGCACCCATCTCTGAGACAGTGACCAGAGTCCCTTGAAATTGTTATCTTGTTTCTCACAATGTCACCCAAACTCACCACACAGTGAAGCGGAAAGAGGCTTTTCACCCCGGGATGAACTCAGCCTGTGTACCTGCCCCTAGCAAAATCAAAGAACACTCAATGTCACATCATGGCACTGCATCTTCTGAGCATAACACAGAGATAGAACGTTGGAATGCTTGAAAAATCTACCATAGTGCTAGAGACTTGGCTCCAGTTAAGAGCACTGGCTGCTCTTGTAAAGGACCTGGGTTTGATTCCCAGTACTGACATGGCAGCTCACAACTGTCTACAATTCCAGTTCCAGGGCCTCTGATACTCTCTTTTGACTTTTGTGGGTTCCAGGCAGGCTTGTGGTGCACAGACATGCAAAACTACCACATTCACAACATAAAATAAAATGGCCCGATCAGACAGCTTTGACGGTCTTCCCATAAAGACAACCTTCCTATATATAGAGAGATTTTCTTGGAGTTGGCCTGTCAACTAAGCAGAGTCTCCAAGGGGGGGGGGTGGGATTTGGATCTGGAGATCAAAGTCAAGTTCAATTGCTTCAGAGGTTTCTGAGAGAGATGAGAGGTGAGCCTTTCCTAGCTGCACCAACAACAGAAAGATGAGAAGCAGGGTCCTGGAAAGAGATGCTGTGTGGGGGACAATTCAACATGGAGGTGCAGAAGCAGGAGCCTGAGTCTTGCCTTCCAGAAAGGGAGAATTCAGGCCTGGGCATGATTCAACAGGCTAACTGGCTACTACCCAATCCCTACCTCACACCACGCCTAGAAAATATGCAGCCTTTCAAAAACAACTGAAAGGTACCAAGGACAAGCTTGTGAAAACAAAACTGATACTGGCCTGAGAAGAGTTTCCAAGTGTGACCTACAAGGC
Source organism: Mastomys coucha (assembly GCF_008632895.1). Classification (NCBI taxonomy): domain Eukaryota; kingdom Metazoa; phylum Chordata; class Mammalia; order Rodentia; family Muridae; genus Mastomys; species Mastomys coucha. Next base: position 30,036,748 of record NW_022196905.1, on the reverse strand, counting down.
CCACGTGCTTCTTCATTATAAAGTCAGAAAGAGTTCCGATTTTAAAGCTTAAGCCACTTGAATCCCAATCAAGTCTAGTACTTTACAAAGCAAGTGACTAATGAGGGAAAATAACTTACAAAGGACGACTATGCTTTTCTACTCTCCATCGCTAGAAATGTTTTACAGCCAGCCATGCATGGTGGTGCACACCTTTAATCTCAGCACTTGAGAGGCAGAAGCAGGCAGATCTCTGCGAGTTTGAAGCCAGCAGTCTATATAAAAAGTTCTAGGACAGCCACGGCTATGTAGACAGACCCTGTGTCAAAAATCTAACCACACTAAAACCAAAAATACTTTACAGATAAAACACTCGAGTTTAACTGCTTCATTAGGTGACAAACAAAAACCAGGTTGAGCGAAGGACTCAGTGGAAAAAGGACTTGCCACAAACAAGCACGGAGACCTGAATTCAGATCCCCAGAGCCCACGTCAAACCATGTGTGGTAGTGTGTGTCTGTAGTCACAAGTGCTCCTACAGCAAAGTGAGAGAGAGGCAGGCACCCACCTGCTGTGCTCAAACAGGATGGAAAGCCAGGACCGACTCTGACCTCCACATGTGCACTGGGGCACACATATACCTGCGTTCACACACACAAACATGCACATAAACACTTTTAAAAGCAGCAGCTAAGGACAGGTGCCATCACAGGACAGCAAGAACAAATGAGGCTGGGTTACGAGGTAAGAGAGGACATACAGGTGACCCACTCAGGCAGCACCAAAGGTAGGCAAGCCTGCTGCTGTGAGATGCTTCCACCCTGAGGGCTGGAAGTCTCCTGCCTTCCTGGGGAAGCAGCTAGGTAGGAGACTTACCAAGGGCATCACTTGCCAGCCTCAGGCTTGCATGCTCTCATGGATCTGCTGGCGTTTGCGCTTACACAATGCAACAAGTGGGCCTTTCCTTAAGTGAGAAGGCTGCACAGCCAGTACTGATGCAGCTGGCCACTGCTCATCCTGCCTCCACTCTTCTATGGCAACCTAGTATCCAAAGTCCTACAGCAGAGGGTACAGAGTGAGTCCCTGCAAGCTTCTTCTGAGAGCTAGCCATATGCAAGGACATACAGGTACTTATGTGCCAACCATGGTGAGATTGAAGTACAAGCTTCTAGATTCATATCTCTCAGGAGGAAGCTGATAACCTTGGACATCCACGTGGCTTGGTAGGGGAAACAACCACACCATGCTAACACACACATGCACATACATATACATGCACGTACGTACCATATACACCACACACACATGTATGCATGCACATACATATACCACTCACATGCACGTACATACCACACATATGCACACACACACACTCACACACACACCATATACGCAAGAACAACAGCAGCCAAAAGGATGCATGCTAACATCACAGCAGCTGATGGGATGCAGAGCCAGGTGATGGAGACCCTTGGGAGTGGAGGACCACACAGTGCAGGTCACTCCCTTTGCTCCAACTTCTCCTGGGTAGAGGGAAGGAACCTGGCAGGTCAAAAACATAGGACAGTGAACAGGCTCTGTGTCTTATGACTCAAGTAAATGAGAAAAAGGTGGCAGTTACTCCCAGAGGTGTGAGGTCACCAGAAACATGTTTTTCTTCTTTGAACTCTGTTGTTGCCCAACAGCACCCAGGGATGGGCACTGGCTTTGCAGGCAGAAAGAGGAGAAAGCAGGGCCTCGATTTCAACACTTTATTGCAATTATTCAAATATTTTCTGCTGTTTACAAATGTTTCATTTTTATGGGACCTTAACAAGTTTGTCTCAATGATGTGGCCTCTGCCCATAGGCTCCAACATGCCACCTGCCTCACACTTGGGACAGAGGAGGGGAGTGTGCATGCACAGGAACAGGGCCCAGGATATACATTACAAAACTAAAAAAAAAAAAAAAAAAAAAAAAAAAAAAAAAAAAAAAAAAAAAAAAGCCATCAAGTCCACTCTGTGCCACATATATGCTTTTGCATGTGTGGGCATGCAATGGAGCATGGTCAACCTACCAGTGGCTCTTCAAGAAAACTGACTCTCCCTCCCCCAGAAGCTAGGCTAATGATCCATTTGTCTATAATTTGAAATCTGTTGGCACTTCGGCCCACCTTCAGGCACTCTGCAGTCAGACTGCCTGACCTTGGGGACCATGTGACTTATCTTAATGCAGCATTCTACTGACCATGGACACTTCTTGTGACAAACTGGTCAGTCCCCAATCAGACAGTACAGTAACCAAGCTCCCACACAAAAGTATGGTCAGGTGAATAGGTGGCTGAGGTGACCATTGCGTGGCAGGGTGGGAGGGTACAGACCCCAAGAGCTGGGAAGACCCAAGGGGACCTAAGACCTAGCCCTCATTGTTGGGGAAAGCCATAGATCCAGGTGGAGGGCATCATCTATGAACACATGGTCCTCATGTTTTACAGAGACTCCAGCTGTCAGTCCCTATTGGACTGGGGTAGGACTCTGGGAGGGGGCTGAGACATGGCGGGGGCTGGGGCAGTATGGCTGACCAAGAGCAGGTGGTAAAGAGAGAGGCTCTGGGGCTCAGCAAGCACCTGGGTCTCAGACCAGCCCATCAGAAATGCTAATGGTGTGGGATCCTCCCTATGGCAGGAAGGGATGGCGACATGTGCCTGCATGAGGGTCTGGCTATGGCCAGTGTAGCAGGGTCATGCCATGTGCGAATTTGCTGAGGGACACTTGGTGGGAACAGAAACAAAAGGACTAAAGCCACTGCCAAGCAGTCACTAACACAGCAGGGTGTCTGTGGTGAGCAGACTGGACATCCCCACCACCATGCACGTCTTCTGCAAGAGCACTTTCCTCACTGGAAACTCCTGGTGCCACCAAAGGAGCTAATAAAATGGGTTTTCCCATAAAAATCTTCAAATTACATCATTCTGATGGTCCATGGTACAGAGCGGTAAATGACACAGGTAAACAGAAATATGGCCACCCCACAGCAGGGTTAAAGAATCAGGCAGTAGCAGAGAGAAGAGAACATCTCAAAAAATCTTCCCCGGATCCCAAAATTCACCTGAGCAGAAGGCTTTCATTGTGAGCCCTGACTTTACTTTCCTATCTGAGTCTCAAGATAGCGTAACAAAGTCCTTTGTTAAATTCCAAGGCCCTCAGGGAGACACACTGTGCAAACCCCTTGCAAATAACCCATTTGAGGATGGGTATAACAGGCTGACCAGGGTCAAGGAGAAGGTTTAGTTTAAGTGGTTTTCAGCATGGGTGTCTCTTGGAGCTCTGTGTCTTGGTCCAGGCCTCTGGATCAGCTGCTCCTGCTGTAACCACCCCTCCAACTGTATCTACAGCTGGGACTTCAGCCTGTCGGCCACGGATTTGTTGGCAGTGAACTCGGGCCACCAGGAGGCACGCTCCAGCACACCGCTCTGCTGCAGGATAGCCGCCCACAGGTTTTTATAGAGCTGCAGAAGACACACCAGGTAGAGTTGAAGAGCAGGGACCAGCAGAGTCCTCAGAGGACAAGTGGCCAGTGTGATGCCCTCTCGTCTTGAGGACAGGAAATTCTCCACTGTCACTTTTTAGGAAATGTTATGATGATGTACGTTTAATTTATATAAGCCTTTTATTTTTTCCAGTAGGAAGTAATTAAGCAAACTTGATTATAAAATGCCATAAAAGCAATTCTGATGGGGACCATCCCCTTCTGGGATATTCCCATGGCAGCTACTCCTACATCTGCACCCTTCCCCCACCTCCACCCTCACCTCCCATGTTCTGTCTTCTCTGAGCCCTGTTCCCAGCTACCCTACAGCTCAGGATGCACAAGCCTGGTGTGGCTGAAGAGAAGGAGGCTGCGGCAAGGGTGGGAATTTGGGTCCTCTATGGCCCCACTGGGGTATTAGCTGTTCTTAGTCTCAATTCCGCAGTAGAATAGATGCTATCCAGAAGGTGGGTCCAGATCACACCTGGCCAGATCCTACACCTGCTACATACATGGTCACCTTGGGCAGAGGCGGTTAGGGCAGAGCCACAACAGAGAAGGTGGCTCAGACGGCCCCATGCCATGAAGCTGCCCTTCTGCACAGCAGACCTGGACTGCTAACCCACGAGGTGTGACCTTGGCCACATTCCACAGTGCTGAGCACCGCACTGCCACAGAGCTATCTCAGATCTCCAGCTGAGCTTGCACTCCTGAAGTTGTGTCTGCTGGGAGGGCCTGGGAAGAGCACCGCTCCCTTAGGCTGAACGGTGTGTGCAGTCACCCTGCCGGGCAGTACCTTGCTGCCACGGACTGAGCTGCAGCACTCAGAAACACAAGTCCCTGCCTCCCCATTTCATCTTCTTTCAGTTCTTGACCAGAAGCCTGTGCTCCAGTTCCTTCTGTAGGCAATAGGCCCTGCATGTGGTGGTCCTACAAAGAAGGTCCTGCTTGCAAATGCCTGAGAGGCTGATCTGCTTCGGGGAGACCCAAGCCTTACTCCCCAGTGTTCTCTTCATATTCAAAGTTCCTTGTCCATCAGTTCTAACACAGGTCCCAGATCTCTGTCCATAGCTGCCTCTGCTGTACATGAACCACATGGCAGGCTTCTTTGCACCTTAGACTCTGATCATAAAAACAGTGTGGTACATGCTCTGTGGGCTATTGGTTCTGCCTGTACGTGCTCCTGGTGCATCTGGGAACTCTCTGCCCAGCTGGCTCATATCTGCTTCCTAGATGTCCACTCCAATGCACACACAGTCTGAGTGTGCCAATCTTGGGGGTCTGGACCCTTACAGGCTTGTCAAGTACTGAGTCCAGAGTGCTGTTTGAGGACAGTGGACTTCATGCCCTCATCATTGATCCCCAGCTCACAGAAGGCCACCGTGGCCCTGGAGTGGGTAAGATTAAACCTGTCCCACAGCTCACAACCATCAGACTTTAAGCACACAGCTGGGATACCCTGCAAAGTCATGTTTCCAGAATAACAAGGGTACAGCCCAATAGGTAGCAAGGCACTGCAGAACACCAGGCTACGAATGTCTGTCTACGTGAGCATCACCTTGTGGTGAGGTGTCACACAGGGCAGGAAGTTGCATCTCAGATGCCTGGCTGTTGGCAATGGACAGGCCTAAGCCCGCTAACTGCTTCTGAACAAACCATTCTAGAAATTGGTAGCAAGTGGACACCAGGAGGCTAAACAAGGGCTGTGGGGCTGTAGATGTAGGCACAGAGGGGCAATGGTCCCACAGTTGGACTGGTCAAGGCATAGTCAACTGCATTTGGAGGGCAGGGTAAAGGAGAACTTGAAGATGCCATGGTTTAAAAATAGACCAGATGGGGTCATGTCTGACTACAGAGATCAAGGCCAGGGTAGCTAATGGTAGCTGTTATATCAAATCTATGGCTTTGACACCATGTCTGTGACTGAGGTGTAGGGCCCATGTGGAGAGCAGGCATGAAGGGATGAGGAGGCTGGGACCTCAGTCCCCGCAAAGGAACTGTATGTCACTCCAGAATAGTGGCGTAACTTCCCTGTTCTGTAGGGTAAGGGCTGGACAGGAATGGTACCCAAGACACAGAGCTGGAGTGGCAAAGAGCTGTGACACCACCTGATTTCTCTTGTCCCCAGAAAGCTCCTCAAGTGTGACAATTTCCAGGAAGGCACCCGAGACTGCTCACTACCTTAGGGCCCACACAGACTCCAGCCAAGCCTGAGTGGCTACAGGAGGCATTCCCCTTACCTCACCATCAGCTTTGCCAATTGGGGAGCCCAGAACAAAGTCGGAAGGGGCAATCACGTCCACCAAGGCCACCGCATCATCTTTCAGCTGTTGGGAAACAAAGTCCGTCCACTTGGCGACACCCTACGGTCTCCAGGGCAACCATGGAGTAACAAAGCCCTGCGGCTGGTTGCTACAGTGTACTGGAAACCTGAGCAGGCACAGAGTGCTCTGAGGCCTCACTGGTCTGGGTTCTGGATTCCCTGGGTGTGTGTTTGCATTCTTCTACCATGTCACTATTGACTTGGGACAGCCAGCATTTGTTGTTGCGGTAAGGCTGGGAAGCTGGCAGATGTGCTGAGTGCAGGCTGTTAGCGTGTCCCCCGAGGCACTTCCCCAGCCTAAGGCCCAACTGCCGACTGCTTTTCTGAAGCCAGAAAGGAAGTCCAGAAGCCACAGGGGCAGAAAGTGCTCCTGAGCTCCTGCAAAAGCTATCACACTTGCAGCTGAGGTGGTGGTTCCGCGACCCCTGCTTCCTCACACAGACTATTATTAAGCCCCACAGAGCAATCTACTGTGGAGAAGAAGCCCAAGGACTTTCTTGAAATGCATACAAGTTTTTTTTTTCCCCTTCAAATAACTCCTGCCAAGCACACTGAGGTTTAATAACATTTAGGTGATGGCAGAGTTTGGGCAGAGAGCCTCAGGATGATAGCAGAGGCTGCACAGTATGGACAGAGAGGGTTCCCAACAAAGGTGACTCACCTGTACACACAGCGTCAGGATGGCGTCCTCCATCGCTCTTCCCGTTTGTTCACCAGAAATGTAGCCACCTGCAAGCACACCCTTGTCACACACTCCTCAGCCCTGTGGCCACAGTACATTAGAAATGGCTTTTCCACTTAGCCCCATGAAGCCTTTTGGACAGAGATGTCAGGGCATCACAGTACTGACCAGCCTACTGTGATGTCTGGGAAGAAACATGCCGGCTCCAGACCAGTTCTGAGGTTCCCTGTTCCCCCCACACACACCCCAAACCCCAGGCATGTGTCAGGCCTGGCTAAGGAGACATGGGAGAGGCAAGGCCCTGAGTCTTGGGGCTGAGTGGGATGCAACCATAGGGGGAACAGGGATACACAGATAGGCAGGTGACAGCATCAGACCACATAGGTGCCCAGATGCACTCCAGGTGGATGTGAGGGGAGCTAGCTGCCTAGAAGAGTCACGGGGCTATATTGTATGGGGCATGTAGGCCTCTGAAGCTACCAGGGAACACAGTAAGGGTCTGTGCGGTTGGGAATGTGCTGGCAGGAACTACTTTTAGGATGGTTTTTCACCAAAGAGAAAGGTACCTGGCCACTACTTTCTCAGACAGCGGTCCGAGTAGCAGCCTCACCTCGGTAGAGCAGGGCCATGTGCTGACTCAGGCACCACAGGCCGTAGAGTGTGCTGAGCTGCCCAAGCACAGTCCTCAGAGACGAAGGCACGCTGGAGCTGTGTATATGCTCTTGGAACCGCTGCAACACGGTGAGCTCCATGAAGGCCAGGGCCAGGGGCCGGCAGCCGTACACCTGCAACGGGACAGAGGCCTGATGTGCTGGAGGCGGACAATCAAACAACTCCAACTGGGTCTCCTATGAGGGGGAGACATCAGGGAACTGGAGACTGAGGTCCATGTTGGAAAGCTAATTCTAGGTCAGGAACATGAGGCTAAGCAGCATGGGGACACAGGATGGGCACCCGCAAAAAAGGATCTCCGAGTGAAGCGAAGCCCTATGAAGGGAGGCTACAGCATTTACACACTCCAAGGCTTTCCCTTGGCCCCATGCCTAGCCCATCACTACAGCACTGTGAGTGGTTCCAGGGTGCAGGGACTGTCCTCTTCTGTAGCTGGGGATGACGGAGTACAGGCTCTACTGGACAGGGCTAATGCTTCACTGTCCTTAAGGGTTTCTGAAGTGCAAATCCCCCCTGTTCTTGGACCACAGGTTAAGACTGGCAAATATTCACAGGCCCTGCAGGATTCCCTCTAGCCACAGACAGATCACCTCCCTAGGGAGGCTAGCCACCAAAGACCCTTTCAGTGGCCTTCTCTAATACCCAAACTGGCTGCTTGCTGGTGACTGCACATCTTTCCCTGCCCCCAATGCACTGCCTCAATAGAACTTTTAAACCCATAGAGGATTTTAGATCCACGTAGGTGCTGCTTGACTGTGCGCCCAAGCCTATGCTGCTGCTGAGAGCGGGAGATACCCAGTCAGGAGGGCTGAGAGCAGGAAGTACTACGGCCCATTCCTACCAAGGCACACTAAAGATGGTGACTGAGAAGAACTGAACAGAGGGGTGAGAAGGAGGGAGGGTGGGCCATGGGAGGCGCTGCCCCATGGAAAGCCCTTACTGTGGGTCCATGTTCTTACAGCCAACACCCCACTCCAGACGCTGCTGTTCCGATTTCCAGCAGCCACCACTTGGCACAGTGAATACAGCACCCTTCCTCTCTCCCATGGGCACCAAGGCTGATACTGACAGGCAAGGGTGGGGCCTGCCAAGGCACTGACTTTTCCAAACAGACACCAGGGCAAACAGGATGTAAACTGTGAAACAGACCTACCTGGCTGTTGTTTCTTGCTTCAAAGTCACTGCCCCTGGACTTTTTCTCTTGACAGTATCTCTGATGACTCTCTCGGAGCAGGTAGCAAACAAGCCAGCGGTAGGCTGCCAGGAGAGCTTTGGAGGGGACACAGGAAACAACTGAGAGCACCTATTGCCACATACGTAACCCTGGGCAGACAGCACCACTGGCCAAGTGTACCATGGTGGTCTTCATGAGGACGGGGTGGTTTTGCAGACAGAGAAAGCCAGTCACAGAGGGTAGCTGCCCGAGGCGCTTTACCAGGTGGAGCTGACGGGGTGCGTGTCGTGTGATTGACAGCATTCCCACTGTCATCACAGCTTTGACAGATCACAGAGCCACTCGGAACCAGCTAAGACACGGTGGCTACTCTTTTGGGGGTGGAAAGGATAGGCACTTGGATTCCCACCCTCAGCCTCACTGGTCAGCTAGGGGATGTAGGTTGGCACAGGTCTCAGTCTGGCATGCTACTCCCTACAGTTCTCACTGGTAGCAGCCAGCCAGTCACAGCGAGGGGAGGGCCAAGGGTGGGTTGCTGGCATCTTGCCTGCTCATCCTCCCTGCCATACCTAAGCAGACTTCCCACACTACTCAGGACGCAGGACACTGATGAGCAAGGACATACAGCCTTGGAGGGGAACCAGGTTCTGACCAGAAAGATATATGGTGGAGTCCATGCTCTCTGTGTCCCACATCCAGGGGGGGGAAAGGCCTAGGTCCAAAGGGCTTGCAGGTTTCAGGGACAAGGAGCAAGGAGACCTCTGCTAGGCAGCTGGTCAGGGCTCAGAGCTCCTGGGGAGAAAATAGGGTCTGATAACAACTGGCTTGGACTTCCAGTGTCACATAGCCCATTTCCAGGGAAATAATGTCACAGACTATCGGGCTATGATATCCTCATAGCTCAACTGAGGAGCCCATTAAAAAGACAGGCAAATGCACCTCACAGGCTCAGAGAGGCCTAGTGGCTCATCCATGGTCACGCAGGATGTGACCATGCAACCATACATGGCAGAGAGCTGCAGGTTACTGTGACGTCAGCCATAGGTGTTCCAAGGAGCAGGTGAGGCAGAGCTGGAGTACGGGGTGGTATACCCTCCTCAGGGTCCTTCCAGGTATGGTGCAGACAGACAGATGGTCCCCAAATATCTACCAGGTTCAGAGGCCTGGAATCTATGACTGGCTTTTTTTAAGAGGGCCTATGCAGGCAGGAACAAGTTACAGCTCACAATGTGAGATCACCCTGGGATGGGGGCAGGTCTCAACTCCTATGACAAGGGTCCTTATTCAAAGACAAGGAGGATATCCTGAGACAACAGAGGCAGAGGGTGGAGTGTTACAGTCACAAACAGAGGGTGCCTGGACCCCCCAGGATCAGGGAGAAGCAGGGACAGCTTGATGTTGGATGTGGTCTTCTGCACCGTGAGACGGTGGTGTCTGGTACTCTCAGAACCCAGACGGCCCGGGACAGGATCCAGGGCTGCAGGATGCTCATCTGTGAACCTTAAAGGTTATCCTCAGCATGTCAAAAACCCTCATCCACTTCTGGAGGCCACAGCCGAGGCTGGAGTGATGCCCACTCATTCTCAGGTCATGTGACTCACTGCTTCCCAGGCTCCTCCCAGAAAATCAAGCCACCGGCAACAGGAAAGGTGGCTGCCCGGGAGACCTTCCCAAGATTGACGCACGACAACAAAACTAAGGAAACCCTGCAAAGATCACCCATACAGAAAATACAGAAAAGCACCCATCCCCATGAACAGTCAACCCCAGCCTATGTGCTTCAGTCCCCCACCCTGTGGATAGGCACACGGCATTGGAGGAGACTAAGTTAGTACCTGCTGAGTCCAACCAGTCAGCCTTGCTGGAGCCCATGAACTTCTGGCCCAAGATCCCAGGATAGGCTTCCAGGAAGTCCAATGTCTTGAGAGGGCTTGTGAAGTGAGCTCCACCTTGGGCACACACTTCTGTGACTTTGGAGAAAGACAAAAAGTCCCCACCCACAGAGCCTGGCCTGCTTGCTCATCCATCTCTGGCTAGGCATCCCTACTTGGCTGGCCTGCACCTAGGAAGCTCCTTTGCCACCAAGTGATAACCTTTATTCACCCTGCAGATGACCCACACTTTATTGAGACAGTGTCTTTTTGCACGCAGAGGCAGAGGGTTCAAGACAGGTTTTCCTGTCTCTACCAAGTGCTGGGATTAAAGGCATTTGCCACCACTACCTGGCAAGACAGTGTCTTGCTTAGTACCCCTCTAACTTAAGGTGCTCTCACCTTGGCTCCTGGGCTACTAAGATTATGGGACTGCGCTACCATGCCTGGCTTGAGGAGTCTTCTGACCACAAGCTTGGAACCCCCAGAGCCTGAGAGCATCCTGTGCCCTGCTGATCTCAGCCTCCCTCAGAGGTGCCTACCTTGGAGAGGAGGCTCCAGGAGGCTGAGCAGGTAGTTGCTGGTCTGCTGCAGCAGGACGTTGTTGTCACCTTCATAGGTACAGTTTGGATCGTTGTCATCTCTGAGGTTGCCAAGCCGGTTCACTGTAAAAACCACCATGGTGTCACTCAAGAGGTGCCCCTCACGTAGCCCTGCATAGCCTGGGACAGGAAGTGCTCTCTCCATGATCCCTTGGCCCACATTTGCTAGCTATGCTTCTGCACAACCCTTAGTGAAGAAAAGGGACCTCCAAGAAGGCTGTGGGATGACACGTGAACATTCAGCACTGAGTTGGTGGCAGTGAGGATTGTCACCTTCCTGCCTGTTGGGATTAACAACAGTCTCTCTCTCTCTCTCTCTCTCTCTCTCTCTCTCTCTCTCTCACACACACACACACACACACACACACACACACACACACACATACAGAGCCTACCAAGTATGAGGACCACTCCAGAGACAGGACATAGCGCTATTCTCCCATAGCTCAATGAAGCATTTAAGAGATAATTTCTAACTCTGAGATGTCCTTTATGTTGATGGCACTCTTCTGCTGCATTCACTTCACTGGATGTGCTTTGCCCAGGGCCTGCCTGAAGTAAGATGTCCAGAACCAGCCCCCCAGCCTACCTCTTCTGACAGAAAACATTCTTTTTGAGGCAGATGGAGGAGCCAGCAGGGAGAAGAGCCGGTCCAGCCCCGTCCTGCACTAGAAAAAGAGCTGGGATGGATCTGATGTCGAACCACAGAGCTGACACTTAACTTTGATGTGGTTCTTTCCATTGTTGTTGCCTCTGCATCCTTAATGGTTAAGTTGTGAGCTGTGGGCCAATCACATTTGTGTCTACAGTACTACAAGACATAATTTCCGTATTCTCCTTAAAGCCAGGACAAAGCTACACTGTTTATGTGTTTCTATGAGTTATAACAACAAATAGAAGCTTTACCAAGAACACTGCAGAAAGGACAAAAACACACAAATAAATAACTCAGATACGCCATTGTGAGCTAGTGCCAATAAGAGACAGCATGTGGGGGAGTGGAGGCCAGACCAAAACATGCCGAGTGGCTGGTCCAGGCTACTGGGAGCATCAAATCCAGACTATTACGGGAGCATCCACTGCTCCACAGGAGTCTGAATCATCTCTTTGGCCACTAAAGGGTCGGTGGTACTGTGCTGTCTGCAGCAGCAGTGGCCCTCGTTGAGCAGCCAGCTATTAGTACTCACTGACGAGGTGTACTATATACAGTGCTACAGGCCAGGTCCTCTAACCATTTATATGCACTGACTCCTTGGAAGGACCTATATGCTGTGCATATAATTCTACCTTCTTCTAATAAGAAAGTTGAGGGAATAGTGAGAGTAACCTGCCCAGTTACCATGGAGACCACATCAGGCACTGACCTGAGCATGTACTCACAACCACGTACTAGGCACATGTCTAGTGGGTATGGCTGAGTGGGTACGGCGGAGAGGATGTATGTGCCAGAGTGGGTACGGCTGAGAGGAAGTGTGCGCCTGAGTAGGTACGGCTGAGAGGAAGCGTGTGCCTGAGTGGGTACGGCTGAGAGGAAGTGTGCGCCTGAGTGGGTACGGCTGAGAGGACGTGTGCGCCAGAGTGGGTATGGCTGAGAGGAAGTGTGTGCCAGAGTGGGTACGGCTGAGAGGACGTGTGCGCCAGAGTGGGTACAGCTGAGAGGAAGTGTGCGCCTGAGTGGGTACGGCTGAGAGGAAGCGTGTGCCTGAGTGGGTACAGCTGAGAGGAAGCATGTGCCTGAGTGGGTACAGCTGAGAGGAAGTGTGCACCTGAGTGGGTACGGCTGAGAGGAAGTGTGTGCCAGAGTGGGTACGGCTGTATCCCAATAAAACCTTATCAGAAAAATAGGCTGCACTTTTTGGGACCCTGGCCCAATAGCCCATGGGAGGGCTGAGGATGAGAATGTCCCCCAGACTAACCCAAACTTACTGGCCAGATAGCCATGTCCCCCACACGCCTCACGGCACTCCTGAATACCCCGTTGGGCTGTCCATGAGGCTAGAGGCTTGCCAGCTGATGCCAGAGCATGGATCTCACGTCCGAGTTCTGCCTGTGGGGGAGAACCCAGTGAGAAGAGGTGAAGACCAATTGGCACTGCAAGTCAGGCCTCAGCCTCAGCACTGGTGTCAAAAGAAAAAAAGCCCAGCTGTGATGAAAAAGGGTTAGGAAGCATAGGAGAACAGAGCTGAGGTGGACGTCCTCCATTGCACAGGTTCAGGGCATGAAAATAAGTGATCTCGGCTCTGCGCGGAAACGTATCTGAAGGCAGCATATCCACTGCAGGCACAGACTGCCGGAGAATGCCTATTAGACTTGGCTCCTACCAAGTTCATGGGTATGTAGTGAACAAGACCATCTGCAGAGAAGTCAGCAGGGGTACAGACTGGCACAGCACTGGAGCCAGTGCCGCCCTCTGAGGACCATGGCCATGCAGATATTTGGTGATGTCTCGGCACCATGGCACTCATGGGTCTTCTCTCCTGAAACTCACATCTGTTTTACATCCTCTTCTCTACTCCATTGGGTACAATGGCTGCTACACAAAACGATCCATTTAGCCAGCAGTATCCATCTCAACTAAGGACAGTTCCAGCTGCCATTGTGCCTGGCTGGGTTTCACCACGGGGTTTCAGAAAGAAGAGAAACAGGAGAACTGTGTTGTCAACAGGCAGGTCATAGACTCGCTAGGGGAAGCCTGTTTGGCCCCTCAATAGCCTGTTCCTCTTCAGGGATTTGTGCTAACATGTGCGATGGTCCAGCTCTCGTTCCAGATCTGCACCGGGCATTCCAATGCAGCTCATTTGTCAGGTGGTTTAAGACACAGCACATAGTCCCAGTCTGCAGCACTAACCTGCTTCTAGACCCATGTCTTTTCATTGACATCTGATTTCCACTGGGGGGCAGGGCGTAGCACAAGGAGGGGCCAAACACCAACCCCATAGGCTACCTACAGAGAAGCCAGCAATGGATGTCTTTGTGCAGAGCAGCTGACCCAGTGGAGCTGCAGGCTCACTTCTGGCACAAAGCCTGGGCTGTCAACTCAGAGAGAAGATTCAGACCTCTGTAAGGTTGTTTATGAAAAGACATCCTCTGAGGGTGGCAGTGCGGAGTGGGAACACCATCATGCTCTCAAGAGAAGCTGGGAGCGCTGCTCTGCCAGCACAGCACATCCCCCAGATATGGGGTGATGGGCACAGTCCAAACTGCAAGACATTGGGCAAGCCACAGCCCAAGCTGATGGACAGCTGAGGGAGTTCACACAGGCTCTGTCCCCACAGCGAGCTGCTTTTGTTTGGCCTCGGTACTGAAACAGGGCTGCTCAGCCTTGGCAATCACAAAACAGATGCCTCACCTGCCTGTCACTGTGGTCTCCCCTGAGCCGGGCACGCTGTACCTCCATCAGGTCCAAGAAGAGGGTCTTAGAGAAGTGGTCCAAGGCGTAGGCAGCTGCCAGGTATGGAAGGAGGCGCCATTGCTGGGGGAAACAAGATACACAACAGATACCCAGAACGGCTGGCACAGAGAGCTGGCCTAGCCCTGACCACGGGAACCTGGAGTCAGCTTCCTTAGGAATGAAGGATACCTGGTGCCAATGCAGTCCAAGACAGGCGCTAGTTTTAAATGCTAATTTAATGTGTATGAATGTTTTGCCTGCATGTATTACATATATATGCATTTCGTGTGTGCCTGACACTCGGGGAGGTCACAAGAAGGTGTCAGATTCTCCAGGAGCTGAAGTTTTAGATGGTTGTGAGGTGCCATGTGGGTGCTGAGAATCAAACCCAGGTCCTCTGAAAGAGCACCAAGTGCTTTAAACCACCAAGTCATCTCTTCAGCCCTGGCACCATATTTCTTGAACCTGTGAAAGGTGATCAGTTACCCTGAGGTGGAGGGACTCACACACCAGAACCTGACACACAAGGCATACACTCACTGTTGGGTGGACAAATGGATGAAGAGAAGAATGGGTTGGAGGACACAGGTAGAGCCTGAAAGGGACCCCCAATAAGCCACCACCATGGCTGTCAGTTGCTGCCATGTGCCAACTCCATCAGCACATCACAGCCCCTTAGGCACTGGCAGCACCTGCGAGAACCTGGGTTAGAGCTCCTTAACCACTGGACTTCCCTGGGTACCCAGAGTAGTAAATAGGCTGTCACCATGAGGAACACGGATGATAGCAGAGCGCATGGGCCACCCAGGTATGGTGAGATACTACATTTCAATATTCACTTCCCAAACAGGAAAAGCTCACTGCCAGCGTGAGGCAGAAGTAAGAGAAAGGGCGATTCTGTCTCATTTCCTCTGACCGCCACTCAGACACCTACTTATGCAGCACTCGGCACAAGGCCTAAGCCAGATACAGCAACCAGGTCACCAACCTGACCCATGTGCCCATAAAGAGGGGCTGTGGCTGCCCCTCTGGCTGCAAAGGGCAGCTGAGCAGGACAGGCAGTGAGACTCTGGCTGGGGAGCACGGGAGGTGGCTGACACGTGCCTTTCCACTCATGGCCTCTGTGCTTTGTCCCTTTGCTGCCTCTGAGGCTGCAAGGCTGGGTGGCCCCTTCTACTGCTCTAAATGCCATAGTGTTTAAAGGGCTGTGGTCGCCTGCTGCTTCCAGAAATGGCTTCCTCAGGGCCATTTCTTAGGGATGGGACAGAAGAGTCAAAGACTATAGCCTGATCCAGAACAGCCTCCCCTGCCAAAGCAGGGTGACCTCATCTGCACATTCAGCAGGTTCGTACCTGCCACCAGAGTCCTGGCTCTCCTCCTCCCATGCACCTCCTTTGGAGCATACATACACACCTTTTTAATTAAAAGCCACCCACCCGAGGCCCTGGTGCCTGGCAGGTGAACTCCTGCCCACTGTCCTGTTTCTCAGGGCAGTCCCTGAGATCTCGCACCAACTCCCAGGGACCAAGAAGAACAGAAAGCAGAAAATAATGCAGACAGCCAGTACCTGCAGTGGGTATTCTAGGACGGGAATCTCTTCCTTATCCGTGGGTCCAAACTGACACCGTGTGGCCGAGAACCGGATGGCTATGGACACAGCCAGCTTCAGGTTGACCACAGATATGCTAATGATGGAGATGCGTCCTGAGGACAGGCTGCCCAACGATGCTCCCAAACGCTGACGGACATCCTGGGGAAGAAAAACGGGTGTCATGCATCAGTCCGATGTTGTGCGGCCTTAGAGAGTGTCCCAAAGAAAGAAGGCATACACCCAGATGTACTGAGAAGAGAGGGCTCCCAGCTGCTCTCTCTTTGAGGAAGGAGCTTTGAGGAGACAAGCACTGTGGCTCTCCTTCTTTGGTGGCCACCTGAGGGCGCTGTGTCCTGCCTTTTCCTAGATGGGCAGCAGATGCAAGTGTGGTCCACCATGGACCTCCATATCCACTAGGCACTCTGCTGGTGCACTGGCTCCTTGAAACCCAGCTGCCGAGATCCCAGGGACTGTGTTCCAGCCTTCCGTGTCAACTCCACATCTATCCTGCCCTTCGCTATGCTTGACAGAAGCTATGCTCAGGCCCCTCTCTGGTGCTCTGGGACAGCCTGACGTCCTTGCTCCCTGCTGCTGCTCTGCGGATACTGTTTGGATCCGTCGTGTGCACGGCAGTCTTCCAGACAGGGAACATCTGTCACATTCTCATGGAGAGAGGACAGCTATATTGGTGTTAAAAATGTTCAAATTCATGGCGCGCCTGAGGCATCGAGGTAGTAACAGTTGTTATCCACCTGTATCAGAAGAATGATTTCTGAATCCTCCAACGATCTTATTTTCCCTCACAGGTCAGTAGATAGCTTTTCCTTGTTTTTCCTCTTTGGAACAGCAACAAGCCTTTACATCACTCTTTCTCTCTCTAGCTGGGGACATTTGATTGTCATTTCTCTGAATCCCTGCTACCATAGCAGGACACTGCAGGGCCTTCCATTGAATTCTTCCTTTCAAGCCTTTCACATCATGGTGAGTTTTAATTGGCTGTCTTCATATTACTGTGTGTCCTGCCTGGCTTCTTCGCTCACAGGGCTAATTTCTCTTAAGTAACCTTTGCTGGATTCGTTCTTGTTTTCCCATCAGGCAAAGGGTGAGGGTTGTCTGGGGAGTGTCCTTCCTGAGAAGTCTCTTCCTGGAGTCCTGTTCTCAGGGTCAGCCAACTGTCTGTCTGTGTGCTCACCCCTCCGCAGAGCTGTGGGCTGCCCCACAGTTCATCTCCACCTACAGCCTTAAAACTCTCAGTTATTACCGCATCTGGTTACCTGGTCTGTATTCAGCTTTCCATGTGAAGGAAAATGGCCGCCATCAGCTCCTATGTTTGGATACTGTCAGTGAAACTATTTGGGAAGGATGGCCTCATTAGATGAAGTGTCACTGGGAGTCAGGCTTTGGGGTTTGAAAACACTCTTGTCATTCCCAGTGTGCCTCTCTGTCTTGTGAATCAAGATGTGAGCCCTCAAATGTTTCTGCTGCTGTGCCTTCACTTCCCTCTGCTGCCACAGACTCTAACGTTTTGAAACCACATGTTCCAATTTAAACACTCTCTTTTCTAAGTCCACTTGGTTGTGGTGTCTTATCGCAGCAATAGTATTGAAGACGGTTGTCCTCTGTGTGCTGTGGGAGCCCCCTAACCAAGCAGTCATGGATATGCAGGTATAGCCAGAAAATGCTGCCAGACTCAGGACACACTTGCCCACCAACATGGTGGCTAAATCCCTTCTCTGCGGAAGGCACCAAACCTAACCAAAAGAGCTGTGTGGTAACCCCAGGGCAGCTGCTCCTAGGGTGGTCTTAAAGGCCACTGGAGCAGACATGTGAGAAGTTCTGTTTGCAAATACCCACAGCCCACTGGTACCTTGAAGGGGGTGTTGTAAGTGCCCTCAGAGGTGACATTCCCACTCTGGTCTAGCAGGTTCTGGCGAGGAATTCGAACTTTGTTGAACATGGCGAATCTGTGCAGGAGAAAAGGCGGGCTTCCATCATGCAAGTCCTCCTGGAGCTTGTCACATGGTTCCTGGGCTTTCGCCCTCTCCCCAAAAGCAGCTGAAGGTAGCATCGCCCCCAAAACAAGGGGCGAGAGTGTGATGGGGGCCATCCGTGGACCATCATGGCCCGCCCCTTTATTTCCTGGGGCAGATGTGCTCTCATGTCACTGGCAAAGCGAAGCTCCACACCCACCACCTGCCAGTGCACAGCAAGGGTCACACACCACTGACCGGGGGACAAGAGTGGGTTCTAACGCTTGACACCTCTGATCCTCAGTACAGACAGCTATAGACAGCTGATGGTGGTTTCAAATGCTAAGTCAAGCTGGCAGTGGTAGCGCACACCTTTAATCCTAGCATTCGGGAGGCAGAGGCAGGGGCTCTCTATCAGGTTGAGCCAGCCTGGTCAACAGTGTGAGTTCCATCCAGAACAGCCAGGGCGATACAATAAAACCCTGTCTTGAAACAAAACAAAAAAATAAATAAAATGCTAAGTGAAATCAAAGAGCCTGTAGCCAAGTCTCTTCCCCTGAGCAACTAGGAAAAGAGTCTAGTTACTATGGACACTGGGCACTGACAATCTAAGGCGTTTTGTAATAGATTAGGGACAAAGCTTGTACAAGGCTACATATCTATGTCAACTGTAAAGTACACCACTGAAAGTCTCAGTGGTTCCAACAGCAGTGTGGCTGTTGGCTAAGATGCTCTGCAAACAGAGAGCCTTGTCAGTTGACAGCAAGGACAGCCTGCTGCTCCTCACCTGTGTCTGACCTCCTGCAGGCTCTGGCTGGCAACAGCCTCAGCTCCACCTGAGTTGCTCATTAAACAGCAGGGGAGAGCGAAGTATTTTCAAAAGGGACAGACGCACCCTACTCAGGACCACCAGGTGGGTGTGACGTTATTTTCTGCCCATCCTGCAAGGATCTGGAGGCAGACCCCTCTCCAGACCCCTCTCAATTGTCCCTGTTTTTCAATGAGTCATTTTCCTGACCACAGATTTTTGGAGCTGTTGTATTTTTCTTACAAGTTTCCAGCACCTGGTCCCTATTAAGCATTTAGAGACCAGGAACAGAGGTGATGGCATAGGATGGACTCCTCCAAGGTGACAGAGCCACCCCCCCAAAGACTGTTTCCTGGGAAGACACAGCAGCCCTTCCCAGTACCCACAGGACAGGGCTAACAAGAGCCTTGGGGTGGCAGAATCTAACACAGCACGCCCAGCTAACGGTACACTGTGTCTGGCGGATACCTGGCCCGAGGCCAGCCTGCAGGCTGCATACAATGCCACATTTTTTTTTTTTTTTTTTTTAAGGAAACCCAGCCTGGGCGCCAAACCCGAGGTGCTACAACTGTTTACTTGAAAGCAAAGGAATGCTTTTCAAGTACAATGTTGTTAACGGAAAGCATGCTTTTTAAGGAGTGGAAAATCTTCACCCTTTTTTGCCACCGAGGTAGAATGAGTCTGAGCGCACTTGTGCTTCTGAAGTTTCTGCTCTAGCTTAAGTCTCACAGATCATCTTTGGGTCACTTGTGGATATATCCACAGAAAAGTCAGGTGGGTCCAGCTGGTGATCTGCTTGGCACACTATGATTATGGTCTCTAGGGGTCAGGGGATGTATGTAGGGCTAAGTGTGACACAGGGACTGTGTAGCCCAAGGCATGTGCATACATGTGTGGTATGAAATATATGTGTGACATGGGGTATGCAGAGGTTCAAGTAGGCATATGTGTATGGGGTATATGAATGGGGGGGTCTTTGGAGGCTTCGGTGCGTATGTGTATATAAATGATTTATAGGACAGTGACATGGGATATCTATATGACATGAGGCATTTGGTGTGGAAGCAGTGTGGATGACACAGGGCATGTATACAACTTGAGGCATGTGGATTGAATGTGACAGGCGTGTTGGAAAGGTGTAGAGGGAGTGTGTGTTGCAATAACTTCCACCCCAGTCTCCTGCTGCAACTTCTTTCCTGGGGGAGGGGAGCCGCTGGAGAGATGGCTCAGTGGTTAAGAGCACTGACTGCTCTTACAGAGGTCCTGAGTTCAATTCCCAGAAACTACATGGTGGCTCACAACCATCTGTAATGGGATCAGATGCCCTCTTCTGGTGTGTCTGAAGACAGCAACAGTGTACTTATATACGTTAAATAAATAAATAAATAAATAAATAAATAAATAAATAAATAAATATTTAAAAAAAAATTAAGTGTACTGTGGGCACACTGAAGTTTGGGCTCAAAGAGTCCATGGGAAAGATCCTTATCATTAGAATGTTTGGTTGAAAGTGATCCATGCACCTGACTCGCTCTGGATTCCTAAACAGTCATGACAGGTTTTAAAATGACAAAAGTTAACTCAGAAATGGTCCCCAAAAGCTCACTAACTTAGGGTGCTGCTCCTGTGGTTGAGGTAGAGCGGCCACTCGGCTCTGGAGTTCTGGCGTCTTCTGCTGGTGGCCTGTGGTCAGTGCAGGCAAGAAGCTTCGTTTAGTCAGCTAAGGACTTGGGTCCAAGAACTCAAGAACCCAGCGGCCAAGCGCGTCAGGGAGGTAACAGAAGACTATCAACCTGGCCTCTGCTCTGCTGGAAGCTGTTCAGGCTTCCCCACAGCATGTCCATGGTGACTCTCAGCCATGCCTTTGCCACACCTACAAGTTGGGGCTCCTGGTAAGTGGGATTTGGTGCCTGGGAGATGTATCCCAGGAGACAACCCCATTCTTTAAAGACAGGCGCTGCTGTGATGGGGCCAAATACAAGCTCTCTGTGATGTCCCAAAGTTACTCTAATGGCTCTAATGAGCAACCGGCATAAGCCAAGGTGCCTGCCAGGCTGCACACAGAGCCCTTAGCAGAGGGGATGACAGCTCTGTGATTTTTGAGCCCTGACCCTTCTCCTTAAGCTTGGACTGCTAGGTATCTGTGTTTCTAGACCCCTCCATGCTGTCTATGGCTAACTGAAGACTAAGGAGGCTTGAGCGTTCCCCTGGCCCTGCCCCAGCCTGCTGGTGATGGCTAGACAGAAGTGTCCACCGGGGTCTTGGGAAGCCCCTAGCCCAGGTTAAGACTGTCTCTCTGGAGGTGGCTGGTCTTAGGACCCAGCCAGAGAAGCTGCTTGAGGTGACTCTAAGAGCCCAAATACACACAGAACTGAGGTGGGCAAACATACTTAACATAGCACAGGACACAATGCTTGCTTAGGGACATCCTATTTTGGCTACTTCCATAACTGTGAGTTATCTTGTGGGAAGAGAGGGGCCTAAGTGCATTGGGCCAGGGCTCTTGGAGCTGGGTGGAGCCTGTGCACATTGACCCAGAGGAAGGCAGGAAAGCCACCTATGTGGCTCAGCAGGTCCCTTGAGGGCAAAGCGTGAAAGCTGGACTAGGAAATAATACAAGTGAGGGTGAGCCCTACCCTGCTGGGTGCCATGCAGCTGCTGCCAACCTGGGCATTCAAAGATGGTCCTGAGCCAGGACCCCTCAGGAGCTGACTTCACCTGGTACACTATAAACCTCAGGCCCTCCAGGTGTCCTGCCGACCATGGGCCCTCAGCCTGGTTAAGCAGTAGCTAAGGTCCTTCTAGGCTCCATCCGACCCCAGGTTGTCATTCTCATCTGACTACTCAGTGCACAGTGCTGCAGGTCAACCCTGTATCCGAGCAGCACTAGGATGAGTCAAAAGCACCTCGTTGATCATCATATGTCCGGCACTTTGCCAGTTACTGCCTTGGGGACTCTAAGCAAAGCTCATGGCTGGTTCCATGGTGGACAACTAAGACTGATCACTAAGAGACCTCACAGATGAAGGAAAGTCCTACATAGTTGGGCACCCCAGAGCCT
>NW_022196905.1:30004888-30005088 GCF_008632895.1 Mastomys coucha | reverse complement strand
TCTCAGAAGACAATGGGGAAGCCAAGCTCTGTGATCTTAGATTTGTGAAATCATTTCTGATGAGGCACATCAATGCTAATCCCTGTTGCCAGCTTGACCACCTCTACAAACAATGCAAGCACAAACCCCTGACCACTCCCGTGAAAGGTGTTCTTGCTCTGATAGTCTGAAGTAGGAAAACCCCTTCTGGTGGCGCCTCC
>NW_022196905.1:30004356-30004786 GCF_008632895.1 Mastomys coucha | reverse complement strand
CTGCTGGGACATTCAACCTCATGGACTGCGCAACTACTGGAGTGAGGCAGGCATTGTTAGACTGCCCAAGCCACATCCTGTAAGCCAACTTAATAAACTATACATGTAAATATCACATATCTACGAATATATACATACATGTATATGTTCATTCTATCAGTTCTTTTCCTAAATTATAAATATCACACAGGATGAATATATACATGTATGAGAAATGGATTTCTTCTTAATTAAAAACATCTGTAGCAAAGGAGCGAAGTGCTTTGGTCTAGATCCCAGATCTTCACCAGCTCCCAAAGATCCCAAACCACGTGAGATACATGCACACCGGTACAACTGACACAGCCCACAGAGCCAAGCTTCCTTTGCTCCAGTCTCAATAATACAGTTTATCAATCCGGTGAACTTACCGAGTTGTTCCGCCTCCCTG
>NW_022196905.1:30002116-30002798 GCF_008632895.1 Mastomys coucha | reverse complement strand
TCGTCTCCAGGGAAACGCGGATGCTTTCGAGAGCTCATCTCAAATGCGGTTCCGGGTTTAGAGTTAAACGATTTCATCCCGGTTGCCTTCTGCCTGGTTAGAGACCTCGGGCTTATTCAGAAACTGCCGTCGGTCAGAGCTGTCACGTTTTGGTCCAGGCCTCTCGTGGTTCTGGGAGCACTTCCGGGAGAGTTGGACCGCGGCTCCTTTAAGATGCACTTGACTCAGAATTGCTGTTTTCCCAGGTGACCTCCTTGCTAGGCACTCCTAAATAGTGCTCTGGTTGGAAGATTCCCGAAGTCACTGCAGAACTGTTCAGCGCACCCCTGGCTAGGCGTTTCTGAGCAAGCAGCTGCTGGCGGACTTTCATCACTACGGTACTGCTGAGAAGAAGCGTGTGCCTGAGTAGGTACAGCTGATGCCTTTGAAAAGGGGCTAAAATGATGGATAATGGAGTTAGCGCCAGAGAAAGATGCTGAATTCCGTTTCAGAGGCAGATTTAAGGCATTGGGACCAGACACAAGTGGACTCTGCCGCCGTCAGCTGTGGCTGGGAACTGCTTGCCTAATAGCATAACTACTTTGTCCGCAGCAATTATCGCATTTATGGCTCCAACTCTGAACACACTTGCAGTCACAGGTGCCAGTGGGGCTTTCCTATTGGAAAGTAGGGCGTTCTGCAC
>NW_022196905.1:30000478-30001487 GCF_008632895.1 Mastomys coucha | reverse complement strand
AACTTATATGTAGCTCACAAGTTTTGTCCAAACACAGTTAATAAGAAGTCGGATTCATGTGTTAACACAAGGAAAACATTGCTCCCCTGGGAATTATCAGTTTAGATGAACAGTGGGGAGATTGACTCCCTAAAATTAAGGTTTTCTTTGGCAACAATGGAATTGCTATCTGGGATATGCGAGCCGTGATGGGTCATAGTTGTATGAGCAGATCGGGAGTATAAGGATTGTTATGTGGGTTCTTTGGGAAAGTGGGTTCTTACCCTTGAGGACAGATTAAAAGGGGTGGTATCCCTTTGAAGCTGGTGGCAGTTGCTGGACCAGCATCCTTAGGGAAGGATTTTTGTGTGTTGTGATTTTTGTTAAGAGGCAAACATTACCTAGAAATCATCCCCAGGTCTCCTGCCTTTGTTTTGTTGGAAGTTTGTTGACATAAATGAACTCCATTTGACTCTCATTCCATCTCCCTCCAGAGTAAGGGTGAGAAGAGACATTTTCAAGCAGTTGTGGGGGCAGGAGTGTAATCTCCTCCATTAGCCAAGCCGTCCGACACACTGCCATGCTCCACCTGGAAGTGGCTATCCCACTTGGGGAACTAAACAAAGGCTCTCTGTGGACTGTCACCTCTCTTGAAGCAGCAGCTTATTTAAGTCCACCCACAGGCAGAAGGCTTGCTGAGACGTGGCACCAGAGATTTACTGCAATGTTTACGTTATGCAAATATCATGGAACCTAGAGACTTGCTTTCATTTCTGTACTTTGTATATATATACCTGATTCCCTCAGTAAAGTTTGAACCTTGATCAGATTACTTGTCTTGGTTTCATTTATTTCTCCCGCATCTCAAACCCTCTTTTTCCAGGTCCCTGTCCTCCACCTGGGAACAATCCAGTTCCTGAAACCACAGGTGGCTTCACAGGAGGAAGGGTCAGAGTTACTCATGAGCCAGGGTCCTAAGACAATGGCTGTGGTAGTGGAGCAGGATGGATGGGAAGAGAACTGTTGACTG
>NW_022196905.1:29994289-29994519 GCF_008632895.1 Mastomys coucha | reverse complement strand
TGAAGCTGCGCAGGAGCTCGACCTGATTCTCAGGACCGTCATCCCGAAAGCGAGCCCGCACTCCCCCCTTAGAGAGCCTAAGAAAGAACTAGTGGTGCGAGGTAGGAAAGAGCGCAAACAGACTGAAAAGCTTCCGCTTTTTGAGACAGGGCTTTATATGGCCTGGAATTCGCTATGTAGAGTAGGCTGGCCTAGAACTCACAGAGATACACCCACCTCAGTCCCCTTCA
>NW_022196905.1:29993918-29994217 GCF_008632895.1 Mastomys coucha | reverse complement strand
ATTTTCTAAGTGCTGGCTATAATGGTGTGTCCAAAGTGTAGAGCCCTTCTCCCTAGCGCTGGACAGCCACTAAGGATTGGAAAGCATCACTCTCCTGTCCATCGCTTCTCAGTTCTTTTTCCAAGGGATCCATTTAGAGCAGCTATGACCTGATAGTCTTGTCTTTCCCCCTCAGATGTCTCCAGTGGGAGTGTCTCCTTTTTGCCCTTAGAAGAAGATAATGAGGGGAATTTGGAGGTTAAAATGAGCAACGTGTATCAGCTCCGTCTCCATCACAGCGAAGGAGAATGGTAAGAGCT
>NW_022196905.1:29993494-29993833 GCF_008632895.1 Mastomys coucha | reverse complement strand
GAAAAGCTAAGGTCTTGTGTTGGCAGGGTGATCTCAGATGTATACTATAGTCACCACTCTGCTGGTTCCTGGTGCTGGTCCTGGGTTGGGGATCACAGTGTAGCCAGAGTCCTTGGTCTCTACATTCCATATGCTGTTAGGGGGTCTACAGCAACTAGCTGGGATACTCTGTTAGTCAGCTTTCTGTTGCATAATACCCAAGGAAGTCAACTTAAGGATGTTTGAGGGCCAGTGAAATGACTCTGTGCATAAAGGTGCTTGTTTCAAATTTTACAAGCTGAGTTTGATCTCTAGAACCCACATGTTCTGTGAGCTGTCCTCTGTCTTTTACACACACAC
>NW_022196905.1:29992023-29992212 GCF_008632895.1 Mastomys coucha | reverse complement strand
TGTTGTCTATCCCAAGCCTGCCTGGTTCGGAGAACTGCTGTCCAAGCTGGCCAGGTGGGCGGTGGAGAACAGGAAGAGCGAGTTTAAAAGCACACTTTCCCTGGTGTCCATCCTGCGTTATAGCAAGATGTACCAGGAGCTCAAAGAGAAGTACAGAGACATGGTAAAGGTAATGCTAGAGGCGGGTCC
>NW_022196905.1:29991597-29991941 GCF_008632895.1 Mastomys coucha | reverse complement strand
GTCTGTGGGCTTCCTATCAAGTTCAGGTACCACACTGAAATACAACTATGGGTACAGGTAGTGTAAACCAAGCTCATGTTTGAGTACACTTTTAAAATCAGAAGTAAACTTTTTCACATTTTTCAAGAACTCGAAGGAGGAATTTTAATCTAAAAAAATCAATAAATATTATATTAGTTACCATATTATAAAGTTTACATTTTGTTTAAATTTCACTTTTGTGTTTTGAGAAAAGGTCTCTGTGTAGCCCATGAAACTCAAGGTCCTTCTGCCTCATCCTCCAAGTGCTAGGGAATGCATGCATGTGCCACCATGTGGATCTGGCTAGGTTAAAAGAAATTATT
>NW_022196905.1:29988098-29988712 GCF_008632895.1 Mastomys coucha | reverse complement strand
TGGAAACGTTCCATGGTTTTCTGCCCAAGTTGGGGAAGAATAAAGTTGTAGTCAAGGTTCAGGGACCTTGATGGGCTGGTCACAAGCTTGCATTCCCCACTATGTCCCCTGAGCACTGGCCCTGGAGGTGTCCTTGGGACACTGGCTACTAAGGTCCCTTCTGAAAGTCTATGGTGATGGCTGGTGGGGTGCAAGTTCTCACCAGCCATGCAGGTGTGCAGTGTTGCCAGGCACACCTGCCCTTTCTAGGTGGCGGTGGCAGTGGCAGTGCCTGCAGACTTGTTATTTTTGCTAACTTAGCTGTAGCGGCCCAAACTTAACCCATAATATCAGAACTTTTCATTTCAGCATCCAGGCAGAGGGATTGATGTCCGAAGAAGAAAAATCTGGGATATGTATGGACCCCAAACTCAGCTGGAGGTACTGCCCCCCCCTCCTAATCTATCAAGGATTGTCCCCTAGAGTCAGCTGTTGGCAGGAGTGTTTCTGGATGTAGCCCCCACTGCCTCACATGCTACCCACAGCCATTATTGCTCTGTCTGCAGCGTTAGAGACAGTTGCATTTTCTGTCGTGTCATCTCCTTTTCATGTTGGGATAATATGACAGAGGCTTG
>NW_022196905.1:29986332-29987129 GCF_008632895.1 Mastomys coucha | reverse complement strand
TCACTACCACAGTGGGTGGAGCTTGAACATAGGACCTTAAAGCCAACCCCACAGTGATGCACTTCCTCCATCAAGGCCACACCCACTCCAAGGAGACCATGCCTCCTAATAGTGCCACTTCCCATGGGCATGTTCAAACTACCACACAGTATTAAGTCTTGACTATAGGAAGCACTGATTGGTGTGAAGGGCTTTCAGGAATTGTATAGAGGTTTGAGCTGTTCGTTAAGCATCTGCCTTGGCCCTTCCATGAGTCACCTGACTTGGGAACCCCATCTAACCTCAGTGCTAGCATTGAGTGTGTGAGGTGGAAGCCAACTGTGTTGTGTTGCACTTTCTGCTGAGCCTGTGTCCCTGAGGGTTTGATGGAAGTTGTGTGCTGCTGTTGCACATAGTTTATCTCCAGCTGCAGTAGTGTGATTTCTCTGAAAGCTCTGTCTAGAAATCCCATCCATTGTGGCTTAAGCATCTTTCCAGTCCCAGTTCAGTTGGAGTGTTTGGAATCTCTTGTTAATACAATTCAGTGATGATCTCAGATTGTCTTAAGTTTGTGCATAGAATGGGGTGGTTGCAATTTCCTGTTTTCAGAAGGCCTTTTGTAAAGCAGGTCTAGTTTCCAGGACCCTGTGGCCTGGTGATGGCAATCCAAAGTGTAAGTTCTTGATTCATGAAGACATATGGGCAGATATAAGTATAGAGTGCTAGAGGTTTGCTTTTCCTGTGTGGTTATGTGCTTGGCAGTTGGACTGTGTATGTGCAGTGTCTTAGCATCAGTGTAAACTGTACCACCAGTACCT
>NW_022196905.1:29985803-29986315 GCF_008632895.1 Mastomys coucha | reverse complement strand
TAGCTAGGATACTCCTGCTGGGAGGGCTCATTAATCTGAGACTGGCTGCTGACCACCAGGAAGGGTACGATACAGAAACTAAGAAGGGCCGTGTGGGTGAGGTGTCACTGCTGAGAGTTCCCTGACCATAGTGACAGAATAGCCTAGAGCTGTGTGGACTCACTCCCAGTCACCAGCTGTCTCTGTTGGATACTGTCAGTGTTTATGCAGGGCAACTAGTTTAGTCAGCACAAAAGTGCTGTTTTGAGAGACTCAAAAAGTTGCTAGTGATTTGTCCTTGAGGACCAACTGTGGGCAGAATAGTCTCCCCTTCTCTTGGTGAGCTGAGCACAGAGGAGGACTGGGAGGGTCATGTGGTCATGGCCCAGAGCTTCTGGTGCATGGACTGACTGGTTCAACTTGTGTGACATTCTTAAGGAAGGTTCCATCACTCCGAGTGACAAGACCCTGTTCCCTGGTGTTGATTGGCTGATTGGTAACCATTCTGATGAGCTCACCCCCTGGATCCCTGT
>NW_022196905.1:29984523-29985172 GCF_008632895.1 Mastomys coucha | reverse complement strand
TTTTTTAAATATTCTTCTGATTTTGGAGGGTTTTGATTCCAGGGAAAATCTAGACAGACCTTTTGCAGCAATCTGCCCTTTACAGACCGCACTGAGGAGTCTGAGGCACTGCCTGTGCCTTCAGCCCCGCTTCCTTTACTGTTATATTGGGCCTCTCCCAACACCAGAACTCTTTGAGCTTGTCATGCTTCTAGCTCCACTCCAGCTGCATCTGTCTTGGTTTCTGATTCCTACCTGAAGTTCCAGCTCCAGAGAGCTAAAGTCATAGTGGTCCAGAGTAACTGGAAAGAATCCCATTGTGATGGCTATGCCCTTTACCCCAGCACATTGAAGGTAGGGGCACAAAAGTCAGTAATAAATAGTGCGTGGTCAGGCTCGGCCACATGAAACCTTGTCTCAAAAACATAAATAAATAAAATAAAAATTCTGCTCATTAATAAATGTAAGAATTGCCGAGAACAGTGGAGGTGCTCAGCCTTGTGCATGCTATGGTGAGCCTGTCTACCTGGGTCTGGCTGGGTTGCTTGGGTCTTCCTGGGTCTCTGCTGGGCTCCTGAAGATTCTCTGGGTTTCTTTCCTCTCCAGGTCTTCCTACACCTGTCGGTTCTTCGTCCTGCCCTGCTGTTTCTTTGACTTTGTGGGGCGATAC
>NW_022196905.1:29984080-29984340 GCF_008632895.1 Mastomys coucha | reverse complement strand
GCCCATCCTCTAGCTGTCAGCTTTCCTCACACATGGTGTCTGTGTTGGCAGTCCTACTCCTCCGAGCGGGCTAAGGCTCAGTCTGGGGTGGCAGGACTTGTGATTCACAACTGCAGTTCTACTGCTTATCACTAGTCAGCAAGGACGCTCATGCAGTCTCTGACCCAGTGTTCCAGTTGGATGGTATCACGGCACCCAGTAAGTGCTGGGCAGACACTCAGCAGGTGGGGACCAAACACATCAGATGCTGCTCTGCTCCA
>NW_022196905.1:29982629-29983091 GCF_008632895.1 Mastomys coucha | reverse complement strand
CATCCACAGAGCCCGCCTGGTGGGGGACATGCACCTTCTGAACCTCAGAGTGCTGCTCACGATGCTGGTCACCAGGACAGTCACAGGACCTTTGATGCTGGGGCTGAGTGCATGCTGGAGGGCCTAGCTGCTGAGGGAGGAGCAGGAGCCCCAGCCACAGGACTCTGGGTGCCTGGGTTCTGCCCTAGAGAAAAGACCGAGCGTGTGAGGAATTGTGCTGCCCTCCCTCGAGACTTCATTGACCAGGTGGTTTTACAGGTGGCAAATTTGTTGTTAGATAGAGGGAAGTTCAACACGGGCAACTCTGAAGCCGGGAATCTGAAGACCTGGAATGGAGGAGGTAGGCCCACTGAGGCAGCTCACTGGCCATTGTGAACTCTGGGTCCTCTGTAGCTCAGCACACTCAGGGTGGGAGTGAGCGCTGTCCACGGTGCCATTCAGGAGAGGACAGCAAGCCAGGCT
>NW_022196905.1:29982084-29982592 GCF_008632895.1 Mastomys coucha | reverse complement strand
GCTCACTGAGTATACAGATTCCCACTCCCTTGGATGCAAATTGCTTACTTTCATTCACTGCAATCCCTAACTACAAGACTGTTGTCATAGGAGAGACAGTAGCACCTGATAGTTCATTGGCTGGAACCTGCACATTGGAGAGAAAACAGGCAAAATAGGGTTGCTGCTACATGCAAAGGCTGTCAGAGATTTCAGCTGCACCCCTTCCTTCCACGTGTAACCACCAGGAGGCGGTATGGGGCCATCTGCTGACCAGAACCAGGGTTACACCTAAAGCTGAGAACATTACCTAGTTCTTGCCCCACACAGGTGCAGGTGGCCCCCAGCATAACTTAAAGCAGAGTGGCAGCGCTTGTCCTTGCCACATCCTCATCTGTGACTGCTGGGCCCAGGTTTCTTCCCTTTATCCTCTCATTTTCCACATATGACATGGCAGGACTTTGTATGTTTCCCTTCAGAGCTAACCAATCCTGGAGCCTCCAGGACTGGACAGAGTGGTCTTGGCTCA
>NW_022196905.1:29978252-29978815 GCF_008632895.1 Mastomys coucha | reverse complement strand
GTCAGCCTTAATCCATGAAGGGCCACTGACTGGTAATGATAGGGACTAGGGCCTTGATGGGGGACACAGGTGTTGGAGAAGTTGGCGTAATCTCACCCCACAGACCTTAGACCTAAGGATGAGAAGATCCCATGTTCCTCTTCCATGTCATTGTGAAAGACATGGTGTGTGCTGCCTCATGTATTTGAGCATAGATATGTGCTTTCCCGTGTACATGAGAACATGGGTACCAGGTTCTCCTGAACAATGTACTTGAACATGTATGTACTCATTGCCTGTGTGTGTACACACGGGAACATGGGTGTCAGGCGCTCTCTCGTGTGAGGGCATGGCTGTATGAGTCTACACAGCTGCCCTTTGGTGGTCCAATTGTCCTTGAGAAGTTGAATATGGTTCTGTCCAACTAACTGGCCCTCACTTGGGTTAATGCTGCTTGTGAGTAGGTGCAGGAATGGCCTGACATCCCCCTGGAGGCATTGCTGAAACCAAGAGCCCCACACCCAGATGAACTGCCCAGTGCCTAAGATCTGCTTACTTAGAAAGCTTTAATCAGTGAAAATACT
>NW_022196905.1:29977367-29977508 GCF_008632895.1 Mastomys coucha | reverse complement strand
TGGTGACTTACCATGGTCACCACTGAGTTTGACAGTCCAGGCCAGGAAAAACCCTAGTGCTGGTACTCCTGAAGACAGCGCCTTGGCGCTTTCTGTTCCCTGGTTCTCAGCATGTGCTAATGAGAAGCTATTGTGGAGCAG
>NW_022196905.1:29977039-29977357 GCF_008632895.1 Mastomys coucha | reverse complement strand
GAGCCTTCTTTGGTTCTTTGCAGTCCAGCAGGAGGCATGAGTTGGGGGTTGGGACAGTAACAAATGTGTTCCTGTGATTCCATTTAAAATTACTAGCACATTTCCCAGAGGAGAGCTGTTGGTGGTCTGACTTGGATGGATGACATGTGCCCTAGAGGGCCACCCCTCTTGGTGTCTGGCATCCTGGTATAAACTGGGAACATTAGCATACTAGATGCCTTGCTGCTCCCTCTCCAGGCTTCTTCCTTTATTAGTGCTCCCATTTGGTCTTTATACTTACTGACTGTGCCTAACCACATGACCCTTACACATAGTGCC
>NW_022196905.1:29976623-29977029 GCF_008632895.1 Mastomys coucha | reverse complement strand
GCTAGGCATGCTACTAGTTCATAAGCATCCTGGGAGGTTCTTCTGCTGGCCACCATGTCCAGAGGGAAGGCCCAAGCCAGCATTGAGGGCAGGCTTCAAGTCCACAGATTGACTTCAAATTGCTTAAACATGTCAGAACTTCCAACAGGTCTAGAGACTTCTGGCTACTTACAGACAAGTGTCCTGGTGCTTCTGGAAGATGCCCTCGAGGCTCCTCTGAGCACAGTTCAGAGAGTTCTGTCACAGTGGCAGTCCTTAGCTGTGGTGGGAGGCTCTTCTCTGGGAAACTTCTTTCAAAGTGTCCCGAAGTGACCGTAACCTGGGCTTTAGTTCAGAAAGACAAACCTCAGCCTAAGAGAGGTAGTTGCATGTGGTGTCACTTGACTCTGGGGGCTTCAAGCCATCC
>NW_022196905.1:29976319-29976532 GCF_008632895.1 Mastomys coucha | reverse complement strand
CTGCTCAGGTTTCCAAGGGAAATATTTACTTCTGGCAGCAGCCAGGCTCACTGGGGCTATAGCACAGGGGATCCCAGAGCCGACAGGAAGCTGCAGTCACTCATACATACTTGGTTCAGTTCTGGAAGTCTGTGAGCCAGACTTCCTCAATGAGGCACCTTTATTCCTCCCGCCACCCTGGCTACAGGTAGTTTTACAGGACTGGGGAGGACT
>NW_022196905.1:29975977-29976212 GCF_008632895.1 Mastomys coucha | reverse complement strand
CTGGCTGTTTGTTTCCTGACTACTATACACTGTGCATCCAGGTCCCCTGAGGCAGGACTTATGGCTGGAGACCCTCATCTTGACCCTGTGGCAGGACTCTCCACAAGGTGGCGTTTGTCAGTCCCTATATACTAATGACACTCAAGCTATAAAGTCTTAGGCTTTGTCTTTTTGTCCTAAACCTCAGTTCTGAAAGGGCGAGTTCACATCCGTGACTGGCGGCGGGAGCTGCAGA
>NW_022196905.1:29975634-29975938 GCF_008632895.1 Mastomys coucha | reverse complement strand
AATAGTCATTCCTGAACAGTAACTGGAGAGCGGTGTGTATGTGCCCTGTCTGTGTGTATATACACACAAAATTAGGTCAAAAATCTAGGGAGTGGCCTGTGCCCACATATTTGAACCCCACGAAGAATGCCATAAAAAGGATGTATACCATCCATTATGCATCTGTCTCAAGAACCGCACATTTCCAAAACTATGCATTTCTTTAGAAGAAAACAGTGTTTTAACCAGTACAGACAACAGGAGGATGAGTTCAGACCATGCTGTGCTCACAGGCATCCACTGTATCGGAGGCATCCATTTTAGT
>NW_022196905.1:29965667-29975423 GCF_008632895.1 Mastomys coucha | reverse complement strand
AAGAAGAAGAAGAAGAAGAAGAAGAAGAAGAAGAAGAAGAAGAAGAAGAAGAAGAAGAAAAAGAAGCTACAAAATAGCAAAGACCAGGTATAGGTTGGAGATTTGGGTAGAAAAGAGGAGGAAAAGCTTTCTAGGTAGAAGGAACAACATATGCAAAGGTTCAGAGACTTGGGAGAACACTGGCCTTTAGGGAGCCCAGTTACTGTGTGCTGGGAGGGGGCGCTAAACTTTGAGTCCAGAGAAGAATCTGGCTGACCTGTTAGGGGACCCAGGAAGGATGCAGCACCGTTTCTACTGGTCTTGCCTTTCTTACCTCTTCCTTTGACACTGTAGTAGCCCCTACTCCCAGAGCAGTGATGGCAGTCTGCCCCAGGCGGTACTACCACCACTCTCTTGGATGGACTAGGTTGTGTGTCCTCAAGAACTCAAAGAGGAACAGTCTCTGTAATTGCCTTTTCTCCTATGTCCATAGGGGCCTAGAAGCTGTAGAGCCATTTCCCAGCCTGGCCTCCTGTCTGATAGGCAGTGTTTGGTCTCGGGCCCTGTAGGTGCCTGGAAATCTAACGGTTCCCAAGAATTTAGTGAGGCAAGGTTCCCAGAGGTGTTGGGTCTGGCCTACAGATTTTTCTGGAGCCCCGTGTTAAGACAGCTAGACCGAGAGGTGGGATAGTCTTAGATTCCCACCTTTTCTAGTTCACAAAGCCTCATGCTGAAGCCTTGGTGGCTCTGGGAGAAGAAACCAGAGAAGTGCCTTCAAGATGAGCTGTGGACTTGCTCCTTCATTGGCTCATGCCCTCCCCAGGGCCTGCATTCAGTGAGGACAACTTCCAGAGCCCCTGCATGAGTATGACAGGGTTAGGGAAGTGCTAATGGGGAGGTGACCATACCTGTCGGTCTGCTGCATTGCTATTCTGTTAAACAAGTCTTCTACCATGTCAGTAACGGGACCAGAGGAGCAAGTGAGCTCAGAGCTGAAGGACTGTGCTAACTCATACTACCATGATGGCTGAGCACCATCCCAGGCCTGCTCTACCTGCAAACAGGCTTGTTCATAAGCATGGGGTTTGTCTGGAGCATGGGCACCTTGATCCATTTGGTTTCTGAGTCTCCAGATGATCGTGGCCCACATGGTTAGAGTTCAGTTGCTGGTGAGAGCCACTGTGAGTTCCAGACACTTACAAGGTAAGGGCCCTGACATCCTCTGCTTTGGGTGATGGTTTGTTTTCTTTTGGTATGCAGCGAATGGCGGTAGACCTGGAGGCTTAGAGCACCTCAGTAGGACAAGCATAATTTTGCTGGGCCTTTATGCCCAGGCCTCTCCTGGCTGCTTCAAGGTATAGCCTAGGGCTGAGGTCTCAGCAGAGACTAGACTGGGGAAGGAGCTGTGCCCATGCTTTCCTGGCTCTTTCTACAGGCCAGCCAGCAACAACAGCAGGCCAGTTCCCACCTGTGTCACATCACACAGGTACCCTGTCACTTCTGCTGATTTCTCCTGATGGGAAGCAGGCCACAGGCCCTGCCTGCACTCAGAACAGGCTGGTCAAACACATGAGCACCAGTGATTAAGGCTCACAGTCTCTTGTTGCCAGCCACACTCCATGTCCAAACTTGCCTCCCAAGCAGCATGACGGAATGGCAGACACAAGCTTTGGGTGACATTGCACATTCACAGTCTCCTTACCTTTTGACTCTATTCCCAAGTGAGTGAATTGTGACTCCCCATCCCCCAAACCACCCCCCAAAAGCTCACATGCCAGAACTTCAGTCAGCCTGATTTGGAAATAGAGCCTTCACAAGCATGGGCTGTGTGGGGATAGGGTGCACATCCTAGTGAAGTGACAGTGTCCCTGGGGAAGAACCCACCAGACCAGAGGCAGAGGTGAGTGATGGCCACAAGCCCGGTATCCTGAGAGCCCCTTAAGAACTGGAGCAGGGGAGGATACCCTAGAGCCTGAGAAGTCACTTGGTTTCAGACACTGGCTGGCTTTAAGCTGGCTCAGATAGATCTCATGGGGCAGGACACCATCTGCTGAAACTGAGCAGAAGGCCAGAGGTCATTCTGGCATCAAGGACTATGGCCTCAGAGATATCCAATAAAAAGACTCTGGGTAGCCAGCAGCGCACCTGGGTCTTAGGCTCAGACTCTTTGGAACTTAGAGGAAAGTGGGAAACCTGATCTTGCCATTCTAGACTTAATACTGAGCCTCCTGGATGGCCCAAAAGATGGTCTCCTCAGTTACCCTTCTACCTGATGACAAGTTGGGAGGCACAGATGGTAAGTTCAAGGCCACACAGTAACCTACATCACCAGAGCTGGTGGGCAGATATGCTCTGACACTCAAGTGAATCAGAACCTGCCTGAGACTACAGGTGCAGGGGGTTATAAAACTCTCTCAGAGCATCCCCAAAACTACTGCAGGCACTGGGTACAGAGACTGCATCATCAACAGGGATGAAATGTCTTCCTTCTGCCTGGTGTAGCAATGGCTCTGGCTTGTACCCTGGCTATGTCAGCTACAACCAAAGTACAAGCCAGAGCCATTGCCACACCAGGCAGAAGGAAGACATTTAGAGCACACACTGAGCCAACTTGAATTCTGGACTCTGCCAGATCCCAGGGTCCAGGCCAGTCCCTTCCACTCCCTCAGCCAGGGCAGTTCTGCCAAATTGCTGAGTGTGCACTCCTGCCACGTGAGCAGAGAGGCCAGGGCGGGGGAGGGGTGCAGGCCTGGTGCCTGGCCTCCAACAGAGAGGCTCAAATGGGTCCACGTCTGCAGACCTCAAGCCAGTTTTTGGATGAGTGAAGCAGTTGGAGCTCCAAATGGAGACGCTGCTAGCCTAGTTGGATAGGGCCTGTTTACTGGCCCAGCCCACTGAGGCTCCCCTGTAGAGGGCAGCTGGGAAGAACAGCAACATTTTCTGGCCTGGGATGGAGCTTCCACAGTATGGTCCATATGGCACCAGTCAAGGAATCAGCCTGGAGCTAGCAGAAACAGACCAGCTTCTCCTTGCCTGGCATGCAGGACCAGCAGTCACTCTTGAAAGCACTTGGCCTGTAAGAAGCCGGAGACAAGCTACAACTTCCACGAGTGAGGCTGACTTCCACAGTGCCTGCCTTCCTACCTCAGCCCTTAAGAGTCCCTAACCAACCAGGCAGCATCTCCACTGAGCAGAGAACACAAAAGGATGTCTGCTTGGCTCTCCAGAAATCCAGGGTCATGTGGCAGTGATTTGTTCTGCTTTGGGCCACTCCAGAGCAAACAAAGGCAAAGCCCAAGAAGGAGGAGTTTGAGGGGTGGAGTCTCCAGAGAGCCACTCGGAGCCTCCAGCTGAGTTCCGAAGCCATTTCCTCCCCCTCCTTTCTAGTCCCTCCCGCCCTTCTCCTCCTCCTCCGTATAGAGTTGAACGGGTACTAGAATTGACCCAACTGCAGTTCAAAGGCTGTTCTCTAGGAACAGGACTGGGATCAGGTCTGTGTCCTCAGACAGGCTTAACTGATGAATGAGTGATGTCTTCATAACAGTGTAAGTAGGAGGAAGTGTCCTCCTCCTAGCTGGGTGAACTGCAGCCTAAACAGGACAAGAAGCAGATCTGACTGGCAGGAAGCTCTAAGAATCTGAGCTAGGGTTGCCAGCCTAGTTTTTCCATTCCCAGGGCTGGGGAGGTTGAGGCTGTGCTCTAGGCTGAAGCAAATCTCCAGCTGCAGAGAAGGGAGACAGGCTGGATGCCTCTCTGGATTGTCTGAGGAGACCCCACGGTATTCCTTCTTGCTGCCTCCTGTGAGTGAGGTCTTCAGTATTCCTAACTGTGCTGGATAGTTTTATGTCAACATAAGCTAGAGTTACCTGTAAGGACGGAACCTCAATTCAGAAAATGCCTCCATAAGATCTGGCAGTAAGGCATTTTCCTGATTGGGGAGGGCCCAGCCCATTGTGGGTAGTGCTCTCTGGGCTGGCAGTCCTGGGTTCTATAAGGAGGCTGAGCAAGCCATGGGAGCAAGCTAGTAAGTAGCACCCTCCATCACCTTTGCATCAGCTCCTGCTTCCAGACTTCTGCCCTGCTTGAGTTCCTGCCTTGAATTCTCCAATGATAGACTGTCACCTGAAAGTGTAAACTGAAATAAACCCTTTCCTCCCCAATTTGCCTGTGGTTTCATGACAACAACAGAAACTGTAAGACAAATTTGTACTGGGACATAGTGTGGTATTGCTGTGACAGTCCTAACTTGTTTTGGGGAAATTGTGTAAGGCCCTTGGAACTTTGGGCTAGAAAAGCCATTGAGTGTTGAGTGCACATGTGTTCTGTAGGAGCTTGGGAGATAATGTTGAAAGTAGTGCAGACAATGGAAATCTGGCTTGAGAAGTTTCATAGGGGAAGACTCTTCCAGGCTGTTTGTGTGAAGAATCTGTGGTGTTTGGTCAACTGGAGCTGAAGAATCATCAGTGTTCAACAAGAGACTAGCATCACTGAAATGAAACCTTTGTGTTACTGGGACAATTGACAGTGGTTATTTGGAGCTGAGAAATTAGCAGTGATTAAGAAGAGACTAGGAGCGTTGAGGTAAAATCTTCTGGAAAGTGTCTCTAGAGTCAATACACAGAGTCTGCAGTCCAGAGGTAGCCACTGTCATGCCTCACACTAGCAGCCAAACTTCATAGTGTAAGAGTCACCCAAATGATACTAGTTTTGAAGGCATTCGGGAGGGAGTCATGGAGAGCAGCTGAGGCTTGACAGTGTGTGGCTGGGTTGGAGTCCCTAAAGAGAGTCCAGGAGAGCCAGTTGGCAGCAGAATACTCCAGCAGTTTTGGAGATGCCAGTACCATGGGATGACGACCAAGAGCAGCAGCAGCAGAGAACTGGAACCCATCAGAGCCCAGAAGACAAACTGTTGCAAAGGGCAGAGCCAGAGAAGTGACCTTTCAAGTCCTTTGGGTGGACCCACATCTTGAGTGAATCCCAGACATTAAGCATTGGGTTATTTATACTACTGGAGTTTGGCTTTACTTTGATTTGGTTGTGATGTGTCCTGGTTCTTCCCTCTTGAAATAAGAAAGTATTTAATTTTAAAGGAACTCACAGATGACTTTAAATTTTAAAAGACTTTGGATTTTAAAGAAACCTTTTTATTTTTATTTATTCACTTTATATCCTGATCGCTGCTCCCTCTCAGTCACCCCCTCCCACAGTTTCCCCCCTCCCCCCTCTCCTTGTCCTCTGATAGGGTGAGGGCTTCCCCTGCCCCCAGCACATGAAGTCTCTGCAGGGCTAAGTGCATCCTCTCTCACTGAGGCTAGACAAAGCAGCCCAGCCAGAAGAATATATCCCACAGGCAGGCAACAACTTTTTGGGAGTCCCAACTCCAGTTGTTTGGGACCCACATGAAGACCAAGCTGCACATCTGCTACATATGTGTGGGTGCCTAGGTTCCAGCCTGTGTATGCCCTTTGGTTGGTGGTTCAGTCTCTGAGAGCCCCAAGTGTCCAGGTTAGTTGACTCTCTTGGTCTTCCTGTGGAGTTCCTATTCCCTTCAGAGCCCATAGTTCTTCCCCCAGTTCTTCCATAAGAGTTCCCAAGCTCCATCCACTGTTTGGCTGGTAGGGTCTCTGTCTGAATCAGCTGCTGGGTGGAGTCTCTTTGAGAACAGCCATGCTATCTGCAGAGACTGAATTTTTAAGTATTTGAATCTGTAAAGACTGTAGAACTTTTAAAATTTGGAATGTGTATATTGTAAGGTTGATATTAATGTGTGATTTGGGGAAGAACAAGAAAGGGAAGGTTATGGCTTAACAATGATGTGTTTGTGTGACAAGTCGACAAGGGTTCAGTTGTGCTGGCTAGCTTTATGCCAGCTTGTCACAAACTAGAGTTATCTGAAAAGAGGAACCCCAACTGAGAAAATGCTTTCATGAGATCTTGCTTTAAGGCATTTACCTAATTAGTGATTGATTGTGAAGGGCCCAGCCCACTGTAGGTAGTGTCATCCCAGCTGGTGGTCCTGTATTCTGTAAGAAAGCAAGTTGAGCAAGCCATGGAAAGCAAGACAATAAATAAATAGAACCCTTCATGGCTTCTGCTTCGTTTGCTGCCTCCAGGTTCCTGCCCTATTCAGTTTCCTATCCTAATTTCTTTCCATGATGAGCAGTGATATGGAAGTATAAGCCAAATAAACACTTCCTCCCCAACTGTCTTTTGGTCTTGGTGTTTCATCACAAGAATAGTAACCCTAAAACACTACTTCAGTTGTCAAGGCAACCATGTGCCACAAAGCACTGCTAACCCTGAGTTTTTCAGATGAATCAGTTCAGCCCAAAGAAGGGTCATGCTAAGACTAGATCCTAATGACCTCTACCTGTGCACATATGAGCCCTTCACCCCCCATCATACAGAGCAATAATAATTTTTAATTAAAAATTAATTCAATTTGCTACATTAATACATTAAAAGAAAGAATCCACAAAATCTCAATAATTATGAAAAGAGCTTTGATAAAAACAAGAAAAACCAGGGAGGAGGAAGAGAAGAAGGAAGAGGAAAAGAAGAAGGAGGAGAAGCAGAAGGAGAAGGAGACAAAGAAGAAAAAAAAGAGGAGGAATTAAGATTATTGATAGGCATTTTCTCTCTCTTGGTGACACAGATGTAAGCCAGATTAGATCAGATTAAAAGTAGATAAAGGCAGATTTATTAGGAGACAGCTCTCAGGTGGGTTGGCCGATCCCACAGGTAGAGATCAGTGAAGTAACACATTTGGGCTAAAGCAAGGAGGTTTTATAGAGTTTGGGTGAGGAGTGATGACATGCCAGCTAGGAGCTGAGATGGTGCCCATACATAAGCTGAGCCCTTGGACAGACACTTTTGGGTGGGTTGTCAGAAATGGGGAGACACAGAGTGATGACATGTTGGCCCAGGGTTTTCTCCATGTGGCAGGGGAGTTTTCTCTGTGTGGTGTGTGTTGGAGGAAGGAGGGGAGATGGGGTTTCCAAGCTGTACAGGGGATGAGCAGGATTTCCACTTAATGATTATAAAGGAGGAAAACGGTCTTTATGGGCATTCAATGTGGTCATCCATGTTGAAGATTTGGTAGAATCTTAAAAAAAAAAGCTTTGGCCAGATTGTAGGATATGTAGGATAGAGACGTCTATATGCTATCATGGGAAATTTGAAATTTGAAATGGCCATTTAGATTCACATTGAAACTACAGCACCTAGGAATGAACTTGATAGTAAGGAGCAGGCACTGGTTTACTGGGAACCATAAGACCAAACACTTTAAACCTCTATGCCATATTGCCTCTCAGCTTGACTTCTTTCCCCTCCTTCACTGCAGCTGCTGCACCCCCAGGCCAGTGTGGCCATTTAATCCCAGGACCAAGTTCAAGGCCATTCCCTGTGGGTGGCTATGGCAGCCAGAACTGCTTATGATCTAGCTTAGCAGCCAGCATTAGGAATTCATTAGTGCTGCATCTGAGTTGCTTCTAAAACCTGACTTAAAAACAAGACATAGGTAGTCCTTGCTTATCCATGTGTGTGTGGTAGGGGCAGTCATGGAGCAAGGCACTACTGGGTGCCTGAAGCCACAAATAGTCTCAATCCTGTACACGAACATGGGCACAGGATATGGAAACAGTGATAAGTGACTGACTAGCATGGATACTCTGAACAAAGCCAGAGGAGGAGGAGCAGAGGAGAAAGCGCTGACTATCATTTGGAGCAGATTGACTGTGAGTTGCCAAGGATGATAGGAGTGAGTGGGTTTTCCTCTCATTCTTGTCTGCCTGTTTTCTGGGTCTCAATGTTATCAAGACAAAAAGTATGGTTGATTCCAACTCTCAAAGCACAGCCCACACAACCTTGCCGTGGAGTGTGTACTGTTCACTGCACAGATGATGCAAGGCACAGATGATGCACACAAATGAGCAAAGAAACAGAAGAATGGGTTGCAGTAATGCTGGAATCTTCACTGAGGCTCTCCCTGTGGCCGAGGAGCTGGGTGACAGGGACAGGACCTGTGGGTGGGCTGTTACTGAGTGTACTGGGCCCAGAGGAACCCAGACCCCTCAGAAAGAGAGCTGCCAGCTTGTCACCCAGCTTCCCCTCAACTCCTCTCAGCAAAGAAACTGTGACCCAGGACTTGGGCCAGTACCCACAGTGGAAGGCAGGATAGGCTCCCTGAGCTGTTCTCATGCCAGGACTAGGCCTAGAAAGGACCCAACAAAGCCTCAGAAAGCTGATGGCTACAATATCAAACTTTCTTAACATCACAGTCTGCGGTCCCATGCTGAGCCTGCCCAGTGGTGATCTACAGGCGGGGGTTGGGGGGGGGCAGGGACACCAGGACAGCCTTGCAGGGAAGTTACTGCAGCCTGGGATGAGTTCTCCTGCTTTAAACACAAGGTTGCTATGGTTAGTTAAGAGTCTGGAAAGGTGAAGAATTCCCTTCTAGCTCACCATAGCCTTGTGCTTCCAGTTGGGAAGGAAGCCTGGGCTTATTTCCCACTGTGAGCCAGGAAGTTCTGGAAGAGACAGAGGTAGCAGGAGTCTGGTGTCCCTGCCAACCCTAGGCTGCTCCTGCAGAAAACATCCCCACCCTATCTTTTGCCTACTCAGGTTAAAAAACACTTGACTGTCCGTGGCAGGTCCAAGCCAGATCCAGCACCCACCCCCAGAGAGCGCCCAGGATGATAAGGGAAGTTGGCAAGGCCATTGCATGATATGTGATTGCTTATGTATGGTTGTCCTGTGGGGCCTTTATGGATAAGGAAAGGAAGCACATAAGTTACTGGTGAACTGAAGTTCTCCGAAGACAGTCTCACACTGAACATTCTATGACATTGAGTGACTCGTTAGAACTGTGGTTATCAAAAATTGTAGTGAGGCCAATCCAGGGCCCTATCTTGGATTATCACAATCCCCTTAATAACCATCCATTGCCCACCTCTGTGTGAGCTAACATTCTTATCACTGTCAGGCAAATTTGGAATGACAAGCAGACCCCTAGCTTCCACCAACTCAAATACCAAGACATCTGAGGCCTGCCCCAACCAACTTATGTTGCTAGGAGCACTTTGCTAAATAACCTGGTGCTCCCAGCAACATATGTGAAGTGCCTTCCTTGATCTATAACATCTTTTTGTTGTTTCTATTAAAAAATTTATTAAACTGTTACCCCACTGGGATATGACATTTTAGGGCAACCTGAATTCTTGTCCCTGGGCGACAGTCATTCACATTTGAATAGATTATCTCTTATTGCCTCTGAGATAGGAGCTGGGCTTCTTGCTCACCACCTCAGGTAGTTATGAGAGAAGTAACATGCAAGTTCTGGTGACTGACCCCACTTTGTCTGTGGTTTCATGTCTGGTGTGGACAGAACAGTGTGGAGAGACAGTGGAAGACCAGAAGAGGGCAGACATGGGCTTCCCTAGGAGCTGAGAGCAGACAGCAAGGTTCTGAGGGATGAATAGAAGTTAGGGAGAGGAGGAGGAGAGAAGGCCATTCCAGGTTTCCAGTGAAATGACTAAGGTAATGCTTGCATTGACTCCATTTTGTGTTTACTTAGACAGTTGTCTTTACCCTGTTCACAACTGTCACATCCGCCTTGGCAACACACCAGAGATTTCCATGGCCTTGACCATGGCTCAGGTGTATTAGCCAAAATTAATCAGCAAATTATGTCAAAAATAGCTACTATGCCAGGCAGTGGTGGCACATGCCATTAATCCCAGCACTTGGGAGGCAGAGACAGGCAGATTTCTGAGT
>NW_022196905.1:29932241-29965602 GCF_008632895.1 Mastomys coucha | reverse complement strand
TGGTCTACAGAGTGAGTTCCAGGACAGCCAGAGCTACACAGAGAAACCCTGTCTTGAAAAAACAAAAAAACAAAACAGAACAAAAAAAGCTACTATGCTCTGCCACAAATGAATGTTTCAGAGTTACTCTAACCCTCATCCAACACTGATATATCTGTGATTTTTGCCTTTTGAAAACACCGTACCCCTGAACTTAGGCACCAAGAGACTTTACCGAGTTTTAAGCCACTCTTGGACTGACCATCAAGAAATAAGACTTAAAACTCTTAATTGTTGCAGGTCAGTGGTGGTGTATGACTTTAATCCCAGCACTTGGGAGGCAGAGGCAGGCAGATTTCTGAGTTCGAGGCCAGCCTGGTCTACAGAGTGAGTAGGGCTATACAGAGAAACCCTGTTCCCAAAAAACAAAAACAAAAACCTCTTAATTGTTTTAATCAGTGTGGTTGTCAA
Source organism: Mastomys coucha (assembly GCF_008632895.1). NCBI lineage: Eukaryota > Metazoa > Chordata > Mammalia > Rodentia > Muridae > Mastomys > Mastomys coucha. The sequence goes on along the minus strand of NW_022196905.1, from coordinate 29,965,152 downwards.
TGATTATCCCTTGTGCATCATTACACTAGTTAGATAATTACCTTGGCTTTCTCTCCCATCCAGTCTGCATTCTGGAGCATTGGCTGGAGTAATTCCTGTCCTATGGATGATGCACATGGGTCAGTCACTTTTTACACTAGTCCCAGAAAAATAAAGTCTGGGTGGATCAAAGCCCTAAAAGCAAAAATCAAATGTTTAGAAAGGCGCACTGGGAGCTGAATTGAGCTCAGCCGTTAGGAGCAGTTGCTGTTCTTATAGAGGACCCAGCTTCTGTTCCCAGCGCCCACATGGTGCTCACAACCAACTGTCCCTCCAGTTTCAGGGTATCAGACACCCTCTTCTGGCCTCCTTGGGCAGTGCATCTACATGGTGCACATATATACATGCAGACAGACACTCATACACATAAAATAAAAATAAATCTAGAAAAGGCCATCAGAGAAAGTTTTTATGATACTGGCACAGAACACAATTTCCCATCCAGTACCTTAATGGCATCTTCCAGCTTTTCCCTAGTGTGGTGAATCCTCTAAGCCAAATACACACACGGGCATGTCTGACAATGCCTGTCACACAGCTTGGGATGGGTCCAAGCGCAGAGCCACATTGTGGAGAGCCAGAGAATGTGCAGCCCCCCACCCCACCCCCATGCTCCTCAGCAATCTCTTTGCTGCAGAATTGTGCCCTTGGGGAGGAGAGGGTGGAGGGAGGCACGACTCCGGCACCCCAGAGTGCAGGGTCCTGTCAGTGTGACTCCAGTTCACAGACAGTTCACAGATGGGTCTGTTTGTATAATGTCCATTACAGGACCATAACAAAGGCAGAATCAATGTGAACACTTACGGGTCTCACTTTGTTGCACATTAGTTACTGGAAATCTTGTTGCAACTCCTGCACACATCTGTTTGTGTGGAGAACCCCAAACAAAGGAACATGCCTGTGTTCTAAGGAAACTTTTAGTTGCAAAGCCTCATCTGGCCTTAGCTTGACAGCCCTTGTTTACTTCTGGGAAGCCCTGTGCCAAGAAACAGTTGCAAGCTCACTTGCTTTGCTAAGAGAAACTTGCTAGCCTTACAAAGAGCGGCAGGGGTGGGGGATATAGGCATGAGGGGTGAGGAAGGCATTGGCCCAGGCCAGAGTTCTTTCATGGACACTTTCCCCACTTCAGAGTCCCTGGAGCTGAGGGAGAGACCACTGCAGGGGCCCAGCTCAGAGGCCCTCCTGTGCAGAGAGAACTCGGGACAGTGGGGAAGATGCATTTCAAAGGAGGTTTAAGAATGTGCTGGGTAGGAAGTTATTTTCTATGAAGTTCAAGGGTGCCTGGTGGAATCCAAAACATTCCAGTGTGTGGAATGTGGATTTGGCCTTCTGAGCCAGCAGCTGGAAGCCTCTGAGATGGCTAGTCTGAACTGAATTCCTTCAAGGTTCAGGATGAAAGGCAGAGGGGCAGTCTGCAGCATCCAGATGATACAAATCAGGCAGGCAGGTCAGGGATGTGGCGTGCCACATGAAGAGCATCAGGGAGGGTGGCTGGAAGCCCTTGGCGCCTCCTGGCCCTGAACCTCCTCCATCTCCCAAGAACTGTGTGCTGGGCTTAGGTGGTCCACCACAGTCTCTTAGGCAGTTGCAGACAGGCACTTGGGGGCAAATTCATTCATCTTTGCCCTTAGGACCAGCACAATCTTGGGAAGCTCTCTGCTTCATGAATATCCTTGAGCTCCAGGCCCTGTTCCTCTGAGATCTTTCCTTGTCTCTACACCATAGAAGCAGAGAAACTGCTGCCGATGTTACTGTGGCCGTGTGTGTGTGTGTGTGTGTGTGTGTGTGTGTGTGTGTGTGTGTGTGTGTATATCCCCTACTCCGAGGGCCACATCATAGTCTTGCCAAAGGCATTTTATTTTATTTAACATTTATTTATTTATTTATTTGCATGAGTCCCAACTGCAGACATGTGCATAAATGCTGCATTATGTGTGTGCAAGTCAGGGACAGTTTGCAGGATTTAGTTCTCTCCTACTACTGTGAGAGTCCCAGGGATCGAACTCATGTTGTCAAGCTTGGCAGCAAACACATTTACCCACCGAGCCATCTTACTAGCCTACCAAAGGTGTTCTAAACAGCCACGAGTCATTCTCTCTTCACTGCTAATGAGAAGTGGGGTGAATGGAGCAGACAGAAAGACATGGGAAATGGGGGTGGGGGCCCAGGAGAAAGAAAGGAGCCCTCATCCCTGAGTTGGACTGAAGTCTGTCAATGGCTGAGTATTAAGACAGGCAGCAGCAGCAGCATCAACTGCTGTGAGGGCTGCCAACACAGTCTGTTTTCTAAGAATGCGAAACAGCGATGGGTGGAGGCCTACAGCCTGAACTGCATGGTTTTTCTCAGTCCCAGCTGCCCTTGTCTAGAAATCGCACCAGTAAGCCCATTTACAGGAAAAGATGAGTCTGAAGCCCCTTGCGGGCTCTGGTGCCCCATGGCATCATCTTATCAGATTGCAGTTCCCTTGAAGACACCCCCAGAGCCACTTGTCAAGAAGAAGGAAAAAGGAAAAGAAAGACATTTTTAGCAACTCTTTGAGATGTAACTGGAGAACCCCAAAATAGTATACACAGCTGACACTGAGTCACTTAAACAGGACCGGCCTAAGAGAAGGCTGGTTCTCAAGCTCATGTGTACCAAACCTTCTAGTAACACTGGCACCAAAAACCTAGATTTAAAATGTCCTTTTTAGTGATTTATTTATTTTTAATTTATGTACACTGGTGCTCTGCCTGCATGTATGTCTGTGAGAGGGCATCAGAACCTCTGGAACTGGAGTTACAGACAGTTATGACTTGCTATGTGGGTGATGAGAATTGAACCCAGATCCTTTGGAAGAGCAGCTAGTACTCTTAACTGCTGAGCCATCTCTAACCCCCATCTTTTTTTTTTTAAAATATACATTCATCTACTCATCCATTGTGTGTGTGTGTGTGTGTGTGTGTGTGTGTACAAGCATGAGTGTGTGTGTGTGTTTACCATAACATGCATGTGGAGGTCAGAGAACAACTTGAGGAAGTTGGTTCTCTCCTTCTACCTTATGGATAGGACTATGTGGGGTATTTTAGCATGTTCCTTGTTACCCCAAAACTGAGGAAGCAGAAACAGGCAGACCTCTAAGGCTTATTGCTCAGTTATCCCAGTCCATTTGGAAAATTTGAGTCCTGTCTCAAAAGAAAAAGGTTCATGGCTCCCAAGGAATGAGTTCTGAGATTATCTCTGGCCTCTACTAGCAACACACACACACACACACACATCTATACACACAAGCATAAAGCACTCATTCATGTCACATGCACCAAGCAAGCAAGCAAGAAAGCATGGGGAAGGGTGTGGGACCCCCTCAGGATCACATGAGAAAATGCATGTGAAATCAGCAATGTAGGACCCAGTTTTCCTGTCTTTAAGCAATGGGCTTCTCCATGAACGGACTGTGGAGCTGGGCACTGCCTAACTCTGGACTGCAGGGCAGGGGTGTGGAGTTTGGTAGTAGATTGAACCACTCTCTGCAGTTCAGGCCAGGCTGCCTATGTGGCATGCCCATGTGCCCAGCATGACAGAGTCTCCAGAATAGCTGCTTCCTGTGCTGACTGCTACTCTCCCTCCCTAGGAGAGCATCCAGCTCCTGGGTTGGGAGGGAATTCCCGCTGGCCCAGCAGCTCTTATGGCCATGGACTGCAGATGGTAGGAAGTGAGGGTTGGGCAAAGTCCTCTTGCAGTTGTTTGGCCTCCCCATGGCTCCCTGGTTTCCTGGGACCCCACTCGGGGCATTGGCAGGCTTGGGCAGACTCAGTACTGGCAACAGCTGGTGTCTTGGCAGGATGGAACCTCGTGGGCAGCTGTGCAGCAGCTGGTTACCAGAGGCCTGGGACCAGCCAAGAGACTCTTGAGTCCTCCACACAGCCCTGCAACTCATGGCCACATGACAGCAAAAACCAGACAGGTCTCAGAGCCAGTGTGCTAAGTGCTTTGGGTGGCACCTGACTGAGATTCAGTGTGTTGCTAGCAAGATATAGATTGTAATAGGGATATTTCCTAGTAGGTCTCAAATTTTTGTTCCCTAGTGTGTATCTGGGATTACCAACTTGGACTGTGGATGGGACCCATGGATCTGGTGGGATTCCAGCCAGGACATGTCTGGTACTATACTGCCATCAAGAAAGAGGAGGGTCCATCCTGAGTGAGCCTGGCCTGATCAGTCTATTCACCAAAGAACCCAGGCTCCTGCCCCAAAAGAGATATATCAGAGGGGTGTTCTCTGTGCCCAGTGCTGAGGATGGAGGGGCCCGTGGCCAGGATCTGGAAAGAGCTTTTGTTGCTGAGGGCAAGTTCTGGGCAACAAACTTGAGAAACCAAATCCTGTGCATAGCCCTGGGAGCCTGGAAGAGAACCAGACCACAGCTGGCCTTCCCTGACCTGGAGTCCTGAGCATGGAGCTGGCTAAGTCCCACCCAGACTTTGACCTCAGGGGATGGAGCTGACCCAGTGGGCACTGACTGCACTTGGTCATGAGCTTTTTAGTTAGTGAACACAGCAGTACGGTCCAGGCTCTGACCACTGCCAAGCTGAAGGGCAGGGATGAGAATTCTCTGGACAAGGGCAGCATCTGACAGGTTCCTAGCATGCTGGACAAAACCTAGGTAGGGTGTTCTGTGGGCCCTTTCAGAGAGGAGAGCACTGAGAGTCACCCTGGCCAGACAGCTCTGCCTGAAGCTAATCATCTGTACCTTTTGCTGGTCCAGGTCCTGAACCTCTGTGAAGGTGCCCAGGGTACCAGGGAGCGGCTCACTGTAGCTCTCAAGCCATGGGCAGAGCCAGGTCTGGCCTGAAGGTCAGACTGCCTTGGTGAAGGTCAGGAGGAGAGATGCTGATGGCCATCTCAGACTGATGGGCCAAAGTCCTCAGTCCTGGCTAACTGCAGATGCAGGGATTAAAAAAGGGGCCAACAGTCCTTGTGTTCCAAGGCAGCTATGTGCCCTGGCACTTTATTATATTCAGGAAAATGGGAAGGACATGTGGCCAACAGCCAGATGGATACCACCCTTGTCCTATAAAATGTCAGTAACACGGGGTCACTGACTGCACAGGGTGGTTGCTGGGATTGTGGTTTGATGTATCACCTTGGGCAGGTGCTTGTCACCCAGCAGTGTCCTTGTAGGTTCCATCACACATGTCCATGCACAGGTGTGATTAAGGTCTACAAACACCTAGCATTAAGTTAAGGAGGTCACTTTGGACCATCTAGGGAGAGGCCTTTGGGGAGGCCTCAAGAGTGGATGAAATAGTCCAAAGTTAGCTTCTTCAGCTACCCGGGTCACAACCTTCATTTAAATTAGCTCCAGGGGTGCTTCCCAGAGCCATCTGCAGCTCCAGACACCAATTACCCTGTGGTCTAAGCGACCACTTGGCAATAGATCCCTCAATTAACCTCAGTTCTGTGTCTCTAGCTGAACCACGAGCATGGTGAGAACCCCTCACTTTAGGTAAAGGAAGGCCGTGATTGTCAGGACTCGGTGAGAATGCCTTGAGAATACTTTTTGTTGGAGTGTTTATCCTGTGCAGACTCTAAAAGGGCCCAGAACTCAACAGAGAGCTGAGTTCATGGCCTTTGTTGGTACCTCAGGGGACAGGCTCCAACTAGGGAAGCCAGAGGTTATTGGATGAAGGATAGGCAGGAGGGCTAAGACACTGAGCTAAGATTAACTCTGAGTATGCCGGCAGAGCTGCCTAGGACACAGGTATCAGATGGTAACATTTATCTCCTAGGCCTGGGTGGGGCCTGAGCAGGTGGAGTCCACCTCTGCCTGGCTTCTGGGATGATGGACAATGTGACACGTGGTAAGACAGCAGCAGAGGAGGGCGCTGGCTGGGGTAATCACTATTAGAACAAGTGTGGACAAACCAGAATCAGGGGACCCCTGTGGTGACTGAATGAGAAATGCCCTCCCCACCTTCCATAAATGCATATATTTTAACACCCCATCACCAGTAGGTGGCGCTGCTTGGAGATGTTATGGAACCCAAGAAGATGGACATTAAGGAGATGGAGCCTTGCTGGAGGAAGTATGTTGTTGAGGATAGGCTTTGAGTTTATAGTCTCCCCTCACTCCGGTTCTCTCTTCTGATTCCTGTGTCAGAAGCAGGAGATGCCATTACATGAGGTACCTGAAGACTTTCTGCTGAAGGGGCTTGGCCTGTGTTGGCCTTCTGCTTCTGGCCCAGGTGACAAGCAGGATCCTTCAGGGCATGGGGCATAGTTCCTATGCGCAGCCTGTCTGGTTGTCCCTGAGCTCACTGGCTTTCCACCCTGGTGTCAGTCCTGATACACATGTTCCCTGAATGCTGGCTTACACGGATGAAGGAGCAGAGGGGCTATGTGTTGAACGTTGTACTTCTAGGGCAACTGAGCTGGGGGGGGGCGTAATCTAAGGAATCCTGTGCCAGCAATCGTACCATCTTCTTCCTCCACAGTGATACTTAGTGGAGTCTTTCTGCAAAGAGCTGTGCCCACGTGGAAGGAAGCAGGAGGGGGCTGCTCACTATATTTCTGCTCCCTTCATGAACTCATTTCCATGGGAACAGACCTGCTTTCTGACACACTGACCAGAAACATGGGGTCAGACTGTGCCGCCATCCAACTCACACCCATTTTCTTCTGTGCTCAGGTTCTGCCACATAATCCTAAGCCATCATCAAGGCAGCTTCTTGTCAGGATCCAACGGAGGACACATGGTGACCTTTCCTGCCAGCCTCACCTCTGCAGGACATAGACAGCAGTGTTACATCCTCGAAGAGCCCTTTAAGACATGTGACCAGGCCGCAGTTGACTCTGGAATTTGCAGCATGTGTTTCCATAGGGCCTCACTCCCTAGCTTTCGTCGGCTGCAGTGCTGCCGCCCTTCCTGGAAGGCAGGCAGGCAGGCAGCGGGTGACGTCAGACCTCACACGCTGATGTCCATAGATACTTCCACTGCAGGGACCCAACAAGCAGTTATTCAGTCAGGACCACGACATTCACAGTTTCTCAGTGAGTCCTCACGCTAACATGGCCTATGAGGACTTTCTGGTTGTTTGTACGAACACCCTCTACCTTCCTCTGGACCCTCTGAAATACCTGCTGTTCTCAGGCCATCAGGCAGCCCCAGTCCTGGAAGCAGAGCTTATTGAATAAGGGAAGATTCTCCTGTGTCTGTGTGTGTGCTCGTGTGTGATGTATGAGTGTGTGTGTGTGTGTGTGTGTGTGTGTGCGTGTGCATATATGTGTGTACACACACACACACCCTTGTATGTCTGTCTGTCTGTCTGTGTGACCTCATTGCCCATGGGTTATAGTCTTGAGACAGATCCTGAAACTCATCACCCCATTTAATCCTCTTGTCAATCTTTTATTTCTTTTTTTCTTTTTTTCTCTTTTCAGTCTTATAGGGAAGGTCACCATAGTTCCATTTAATACAGTGGTTCTCAGCCTTCCTAATGCTGCAACCCTTTGATACAGTTCCTCTTGTTGTGGTGACCTCCAACCATGAAATTATTTTTATTGCTCCTTCATAACTGTAATTTTGCTAGTTAGGAGTCGTGATGTAAATATCTGCATTTTCTGATGGTCTCGGGCATCCCCTGTGAAAGTGTTGTCATCCCCAGGTCTAGAGCCACTGATTTAACAGAGGATAGTGAGGTTGAGGAAGGCAAAACCTGGACAGCGAGCTGAAGAGTCAGAAGCTTCCAGCACCTTCTCCCGATAGGTCCTGCCAGCAGTCCCTGAATGAAAAGTCAATACCAGGGGTCTCCTATTCAGTAACTCCTACCCAAAGGAGGCTTCTAGATTCCTCTCAGTCTCCTACTACAGAGGCCAGCAGGGTGTGTCATCTGGGATATGAGCTTCCTGTGCTGGGGCTGCATCTGAAGAGGGAGGACCTACCATGCTAGGACCCATACCACCCTGCTAGGACCCATACCACCCTGGCTAGCCCTTCCAGGTGCCTGTCGCCCTCCAGAGCTCCTGGGACCTGATCCGGTTCCTGGTGTCTCATAGCTGGGGTACGCTTGGGCCTGCTCCAGGAACAGAACAGCCTGGAGATCTGTTCCGCCTACCCCTATTCTTCTTATTTAATTACCTCTTCTGGCCCCTCTGGATCTAACTCATCTCCTTCCAAAATGTCTTGCTCTTGGGAAACTGGGACTCCCCGTACATCAAGATACCAATATACTCAAAGCCACACAAGTAGGGATGGGGGATCAGATAGCCCAGCTTGTTATTCTCCAGGCCTACCAGTATTCTGTCCACCTCTCAAGCATTGGCACAGGGAGGCCCCCTGCCCTATAAGCTGAGCTTCTGTTCCCCTAAGGAAGAGAAAGGCAGACAAGAGCTTTCAGGCCAGACTGGGTGTGTGGAAAAGGCCACATGAGGGAGGATATGCTAGAAGCATTAAGAAGCTCTCAGGAAACAATGGCTTGTAGGTGTCTTCATCTTATTCTGTCCCTGTCACTTGGCCACTGGGAATTGAAAAAGTCCCACCCATGACTATGTTTAGGCACAGGGAGAGAGCACAGCGGGGTGGAGAGAGACAGGCTCTCCCATACTCAAGGACATTACGAGCCATGAGTTGACAGACTCTGTGACCTGAGATTGTCCTCACGTGGTATCCCTTTGAAAGTGTCCCTCCCAAATCCTTCCCTTCATTCTCTTTCCAACCACTGGGCCACTAACCATGAGACAACTCATCACTGGGCCATTAAATACTTGGAATGAGAAGAAGGCACGATGTATCCAACTGCAATTTCTACCAGCTTATATCTCAACTGCATATGGTTCAGTACTCAGCAAACTCAAGGATGGGGAAGGAGGGACCACTTCAGGGGCCAGCCTGATGGACAGTAGAAGGACACAGAGTTCTTTTCCCAGGGCTCTCAGAAGAGTCAACAGATCAAAAAGCAAAGGGGCTTTCCTGCAGTGCTCCCCCTTGTCTACCCACTGGCTTTTGCTTTGGGATAGAGTGCCTCGGGCAAAGAGATGGGCAACCAGCACCGAGGACAGCGCCACTACCTGTGGCTGTTCCCAGCAGTGCCAGTTACCCAACACCACACGGTGTCCATAACACTCTGTCTGGGTGCTTAGATCCCACACTTGCTTCACTTGAGCTGTGATTGGTGCTGCCAGGCTCTGAGTCTATGGGAAGCTACAGTGTCTACACCACAGCAGGCTCTCCCTGGACAGCTCCTGGATCTAAGCCAGGAGCACAGTCCCACTACCACCTGCAGGGCTCCTGGCAAGCTGGTGCTGGTGGTATTGCTGCTGTCCAGTGTACTAGTGCTGTTCTGCTGGGTCCACAGAGCTGAGCGTCAGGAGAGGCTGCCTCCTGGCCACTTGTTGCTGTCCGGATTGGACATTCCCTTCACAGTAATGGGTGGGCTGTGTTCATTGGCTGTCCTGCATGCCTGACCATTGGCTTTCTGGACACATGAATGGTATACAACACCATGCTGAGCATTGGGGAGCGGGCTGTGGACTTGTCACTGTGTGGATAGTTGTCCACACAGATTTACACAATATTACAGATGATCACTGTACTATGCATGGGGACAGTCTCTGTCCTTTGCAGTCCCCCACTCTCCCACTCCTGTCCTGCTTGCTCTTGGAGCCAAGCCTTGTGCTTTGTCACCCTTGCTGCTGTGCTTATTGTCACCTGATTTGTGTCACCACAGGTCATGCTCTGCTTCATGAAACTCAAGGTGTGGTGAGTGGAACATGTCCACTGTCAGGCACGTCAATGTTGTCACCTTGATGTGGCAGTCATTGCTGATACTACTCATGGACCAGCCCCCAGGGTAGCATGTGGCCTGTCATTCTGGGGACTGTGCCTGTGCACTGAACCCTCCTGGTAGGCCCTTGCAAGAGTTTGTAGGCATTGTTCTGCAGTATTTCCATGCTCCAGTCATCCAGCCACTCTAATTTCCATGCTGACCCTTTCCTGGTCTCTGCTTGTGGCCATACATCCAAAAGGCAAGTGCTCAGTGTCTGTGTTCCCACTTGGAGTATATGATGTGGGGAGCTTTAGCAGGAGCAGAGGCCTGCGTCAGCAGGAGTCCTCAAGAGGGCTCAGGCAATCAGCCACTCCTTTCCTGGAACCTGTAAGTGTGGGTCTGAACACCCATCATTGCTGCCCACTATTCGTCCACTGGCATTGCCAACATGAGGTGGCAAGCTGTAGGAGGGTCTGTCGGGGGAGATCTGCTCACTACTTGCCATGTCCTGTTTTATGGATTGTCCAGCAGGTGTCGCTGTTGTTCCCTGTTATCTTCTGGGTGTGCTGTTGCCCTGCGCAGGGAGTAATCTTGGGTGGTTTCTCCCTCCCAGCGAATTGCAGCCTAGCATGTCTCTCTGCACAAGTGAAGGGAGGAGTTAGTTAGAGGTGGATCATAGAGAAGGAGTACAGGGAGCTAGCCAGCATGGTAAAGGAGTGGGGAGGGCTGGCCAGCGAGAAGAAGGGGGGGCACTTCCCTATGTTGCACCTGTAACAAGAAGAGAGCTGGCACTTCCTTTCCACCATGCCCCCTCTCATCCTGGCCTCTGCCATCCTCAGACTCAGTCTGGGCACTTTTCCTAACCCTTCATCTCCCTATCTCTGGGCTCCAAGATCAGGCTCTGTATAGTCGCCTCCCATCACCCTGACCACTGCCTCCTGTCCATACAAAGTACAGCCATGATATGACTGGAAATGAATAGAAGAGACACCAGCAGCCAGGGACTGGAAGACTAGCCCCCTCTATAGGGCTCTTCATCATCTCCTTTGCCCCTGCATTGTGACCTAGTAGATCCCACTGAAAGCTCACTGTTCTGGGAACCCTCAGGGCAGCAGAGGCCTCAGATGATAGGCCCTGGGGGTCTCCTCCAAGGATCTAGAGGGAAGATGACATCCACAGGCCCCTCTCCATGTCTGAGGTGCCAAAGACATTGTCTTGTTTCCTATCCCAGGACAGAACTGTCACCAGCCACGTATTCAATCTCATAAATGACAAACCTCCCTGTCCAGGGAGGTGGAGCTGAGCACGGGCCAGTGTAGTCTGTATGAGCAAGCACTTAGTCCTTTGCAAGGCAGGATGCTTCCAGAGTCAACAAGGCAATGTGGGGCTACCCATGCCTCCAAGGCTACATCTCCCAACACACACTGGGGGACTATAGGTGGAAAGCAGAGACAAGCCATGTTTAGAGAGACACCATCTTTGCTCCCTGGCCTCTTTTCCTGGAGTCCTTGACCTACACACCTTTCAAGCCAGGTCTGTCTGAGTGAAAGGTGTTAGAGACAAGTGTGAAGTGCCCACTTGTACTGTTGTTCCATGTCTCCATGTAGGATTCTTAGGAACTTGTGACTGTACAGCAGCAAGGCCCCTTGGTTTCCTCACATCTGGCCACATCAGAAGTCTACCTAGCAGAAATAGCTCCTAGAAGAGCTGATGGGCCTCAGCCTGCAGAGGCAGGGTTGATATGGCTTAAGAGGAAGGTGTTAGAGGGCTCCTGGATCAGTTATTCAGGGTTTAGACATTGTCATTGAATCTTCCTGTCAGGGGCAGAAGGACCAAGGAGCCAGATACTTCCTGTGCAGACTGTCTCGGCCTTTTGAAATTGTAACTCCTTGTCTCTAGGTTTCCCGTGCTATCAGGGCCCATGTCACACGCCTCACCCTGTCTTCTTGTGCGCCTCACTCCAGCTTTTCCTTGGACTTCATCTGGGGTTTTCATGGATGGCCATGGATGGCCTCCATGGATACTCTGTTAATGTAAGCTGATCTGGAAGCCTTTGAGCTTTTAGTTCTGTGTCTTTTATTGCCCAGCCTAAAAGCCCTTCTACTTTGCCCGGTGAACTGAAGTTCCCAGGGGGAAAACACATCTGTGTTCAAGGCTGAAGGTTAAGGGGTAAAGGTTGATTTACTGGTTAAAATTTAGTGAGTTCAACTGTTGTAGGGATACAGCCAAATTATCTTGGGCTATCTTTAGCTCCCTTGATGGCTATTTGTTGCCCCCACTGTGTCTGACCTAGCAATCGTGTGACTACCAGTGAAACCTTCTAGTATGTCTTGACAGACCACTAGCTTCCATCAACCCATGGGCTAATAATGTCATCAGGCAACAGCTGAGACCTACAGCAGAGAATTTCCCACCTACTACCAAAGCACGTAACAAGCACCTTGATTGGCTGAGTCTCTGTAATTGCAAAAACATCATGAAAACTGTTTCTAGTTAGGGGTGTTGTCTGGGCTGTACTCACTCAAGTTTGGCTTAAGTGTAATCTCCTTGTTTTTGGAGTGAGAGCTGTGTTGTGTATGGATGGTCACCCACTCCCAACCTGGCAGTTCTCTAAAGCTCTGTGCTCAGGCTTCTTAGTCCTCCCCAGGGGTTCTGACTCTAGCTTTCACTGAAGAAGCCACCTCCTACTTCCTGTGTGTAGCAAGCCCCTCACAACGCCTCTAGCTAACCCCACTCAGAGCCCTTAGCCTAGGTTGCCAGCAGTGTCATGGACTCCTGAACCCCAACACCCTCCTTGCTACTGGGCAGCTGTTGTTTGAGGCCTTGCTGTCCTTGGGGCTTTGCTTGGTACCTACCCTGATATGAGTACTCTGGAAGCCACACATCCAGCATCATCAGGGGCCAGGGAGTGACACACCCCACCTGTGTGCTCCTACTACCTGCTGTGCTCATCACTTTAAGGCAGAGCAGGCCATTGATGCCATGGTCAGTGGAGAGTGTCCAGGCTGTCCATGCTGGGGGCGAGTGTCCCTTCCTAGCTGGGGGGACAGTGGCTATGCTCTCTGTGGGGGGTCTGTGGAGCCTCTCTTTCTGCTTCAGGCTCTGAGTGTTGTGTAGACACTCTCTAGCTGCCTCTGCTGGTTACTCAGCTCAATCCTGGCCATGTAGAAGCTGCTCTGTATCCTGAGGCCTCTGTTGTTCAGGCTGCCTGCTCTGGCCTAGAGCTCCTGGCAGATAGAGAGGATGCAGTCCCTTCTCCATTGGGAAAGTGTAACCCCGTCTGTGACTTTTTCTTGAAGAGTAGCTTAATAGGAGGATTGCATTGTGTCTGCTGATGAGCCAAGGTTGGATTAGAGGAGAGTGCCTGGCCCCAGGATATCTGGGGTCTGAAGGATGATGATGGTAGGTAACTTTGTGGAGCCTATTTTATCAAGTCTGAAGGGCTGTGGTCTCTAAACTGCATGGCTCCTTATGTACTGTTGAGGATGAAGACCAAGCTCCCCCACCCCCCCGAGGCCTGCACAACCAGGTCCCATAGCTGCATGCTTTGTGTGCATGAGAATCAGACCTGCTGGCAGAAGGGGATAGCAGCAGACCCGCAGTTCCCACAGCATTCAGCCTGCATGCTGCCAGCTGAACTCAGAGATGAGGGGCTGAGCCAGGAGACTCCAAAGGGAAGGTCAACGGTAGGGGCTGGGGAGGCTGGTGGGCAGACACTAGTGCCCTTGGAAGAGAAAGGCTGAGCCCAAGTGGGCATGCTTGTGTGGGCATGGGTGTGCTACTTTGAAGGGCTCTGACTTGAAAAGCCATGGAAGTGTCCTGTGCCCCCTGGGGATGGGTCTGCTTCAGAGAGAGACTATAACCTCTCACCCAAGGGACCCCTGCCTGGATGCTGACAATGCTCTGATCCTCTGTGTGAGGCCATGTTCCAGACAAGTCCTTGCCCATAGCCTCCAGCTATCCAAGACAGCTGATAAAGGATGCCCATGAAGGCGTATGGCCCCTAAAAATCATCTGGGCCAAATACTTCTACTAGGTGCTACCTTGGTGTCCCACAGGTACTGTTCCCAAGCTTGTGACATGTGCACACTGACTGCAGTGGGGCAGTAAGAAGGGGCTGGCAGGCAGATGTGCATATAGTTAGTCAGCTGTGCCAGGGTCCGTCCTGCACCAAATGGTGAGGCCCGGAAGGAGAGCAGGCAGGACTCCAGGCCGTCTTTCCTTACTTGGGTGCTGGCAGCTCTAGCGATCTACCTAGTACGTTCTGAGTGGGGAAGGCGAGGGCCCCGACACCGGCTGCATAGAAAGGTGCTACTTTCCCCTAGGTATAACCTGGAGTTTGGTCACCAGTGGGCTGCTGCCTCCCCACTTCATGACATTGTCTTCAGGCCACTTTCTGGGCTAGATACGCAATACCTTCAGGAAGGTCCTCTGGGCTAGGTCCGTGCTGGGTCCTGCAAGTGGTGGAATCAAAGTTCGGGGGACTCGTCTGGAACACAGCCTCACACAGAGGATCAGAGCATTGTCAGCATCCAGGCAGGGGTCCTATGGTATCAGCTCCTTTGCTCCACAAGCAGCTCCCCTGAGAGAGAATCCACACTGGGGACAGGCATGAGAGACCTGGCTCTTATTTAGCTGGCTCTGACCAAGGCCTGGCTCACTTCCAGCTGGGGTCCGCTCTGGGCCAGGACCCATCTCCACTTCTGGTGCTGTCTCCACCCACCCACAAATCAAGGTCTTTAGGCCAAATCAGCAAGCAAGAGGGCATGTCCCTTTCTTTAGGAGGCGGGGTTCCTGGAGGGATGGGGGCAGGTTGGCTTTTATCTGCCTTTCCTCCTCCTCCCCTCTAGAATTCCTTCTCCAGTGTCTGGCGCTGCCGGTTGTAACCCGACTCCTGCGCCCGCTCCTCACCCCCCCTTCCCCAGCCGCAGGGCCCAGCAGCGCCACTCGCGCTCCCCGAGTGCCACATCACTGCGCCCTCCTGCGCATCCGTGCATCTGTGCCCACCATACCTACAATGCCGCCGCTGCTGGCCACGCTGGCTGCGCTGGCCTCGCTGGCCTTTGCTGCGCACCCCAGCTGCTCGCCTGGACCCGACCCCTCCGGTAGGGTCCCAGCCTCCCCTCTGAGTCGATTTAGATACCCCTTCCTCCAACTACCTGGGAACTTTTCTCTCCTTGTGGGTCGCAGAACTACCGCCTGGGAAGAATGTCCTGAGGGTGTCACATTATGGCCCTTAGCCAGTAGAGAAAACTTTGCTGGGGCACTGGACTTTCTCTGAATCTGATCCAGAGACCCCGGGGGAGACAGCAGCGCTGGGAGGCATCCAGCACCAGACACTGCAGAGCAAGCACCCGGACTGGTGGGATCCTGAAGTGGGTCAGAGTGAGCAGGTGCCAGGACTGCAGGACGAGGCTGTCTGAGTCCCCTGTCCTTCCAGGAATGGGGAGGTGACTCCTGACTGTTCCTTCAAAACTCCTTACTGCAATGTGTATAACTTTTTGTTTCCGGAAGTGGCCCAGAGAAGGGTGGAATGTTTTGGTAGGGATAGGACAGGGAGAAGAAGGGACACCGAGGATCACAACTGAGGGTCCCGAGGATGGGTCTGGTGTCCTGGACTCGGTGCTAGTCCCTCTACCCCTCCAGAAGCTGGGATCCAGCTTCCTTCTTATTTGGATGGGGATACATCTAGCTCACGTCCTTTATGTCTCTATCCACAGCAACCACCTGAGTCTAGCTGGAGCCACCAGGGTCTTCAGAGCCCATGGTATCAGATGTAGAATTTTAAGAGCTAAGATTTGTGGTCACCTGAGAGCCTGCCTGCTCTAGCCAGATGGATGCTGGGAATACAATGCCTCTTTTCTTTGCCCTCAGCCTGGGCCTTCCTCCCTACCCCTGGCCTCCCCTGGACCTCTATCCATCCTGCTGTACATTAGAGAGTACAGGCCAGTTGGGCAAGTGTGTACATGTGCAAATATGTGTGGACCTGTGTGCAGACCATGGCTGTCTAGCATTGCTAACACTTGCAGTGGAGGGTCTTTCTCTGAGCTTTCGGTATCCTGGAAAATGCATAGAATCAAAACCTGCTACAGGAAGCCTTTCCTGGCCTGCTCCGCACCAGGACTACTAGCCCCACACCAAAGATGCCTTACAGACACCCACTTCCACACTGAGATAGGACATGCAGGTGAGCTCTGCCCCTGGCTGAGCTGAGCACCATCACAACACATCAGGGAATATTTCTGGAGGGAGGGAATAACTTCTTTGGGTCAGTCTCCCTCTATAGGGACATGCATGGAAGTTTAGAAGGCTTTCAGATCTGGAAACTTCAGTGGTCAGACTGGCAGCTTCCACCCAGGCTATACATCTAAGAGTGGCCACACCCCCAGCCTCACCCTGTCCCTATGTCCCAAGGGCTTGGCGCAAGCCTGGCGTACACCTCTCTGATCAGTCTTTTCATTGATGGAGGGCTTTGTTCTTCATTGAGCCTGAGTTTGGGTTCACATCCTGACTCCTTTACTCTGCTGTTACTGGGGACAGGCATCCTGCTCGGTCATCCCAAGGCACTGACTGCTCTGCTAGAAGGGACACAAGCCAAGAGCCTGATGGGCAGTTGAAAAGGGAATGCTGGACTGAGGGCAGCTTCTGTCTCTGCCTTGAAAAGATGCTGCCACCTTGTGGTTGATGTAGGTCAGCCATGTGGACTCCTAAGAAAGAAAGAATAATTTTAAAATCCAATTATCTGGAATATTACTTCAATATTTCCTCATTGGCATACAATTGCGACTGGAGTATGTTCTAGGTGGCTTTCTATTGCTGTGATAAAACACCATGACCAAAAGCAACTTGGGATTTATTTGGCTCACCCCTCCTGAGGGATGTCAAGGCAGGAACCTGGAGGCAGGAGCTGATGCAGAGACCACAGAGGAGTGCTGCTTACTGGCTTGCTTCCCATGGCTTTCCCAGCTTTGTTCTTTTTTCTTTTTCTTTTTCCTCAAGACAGGGTTTCTCAGTGTAGCCCTGACTGTCTTGATACTCACTCTGTAGACCAGGCTGGCCTCAAACTCAGAAATCCACCTGCCTCTGCTTCCCAGATGCAGGGATTAAAGGCGTGTACCACCACTGCCAAGCTGTTCAACTTATTTCTTATACACCCCAGGCCCACCTGCCCAGGGGTGAACCACCCCCAGTTGCCAATCATTGATCAAGAAAATGCCCCCACAGACTCGGCTACAGGCAATCTGATAGGGGCAGTCCCTCAGTTGAGGTTCCCTCTTCCCAGCTGACTCCAGCTTGGGTAAACTTGATCAACAAGACAAAACATAATAGCATGGGACATGTCACCTTCTTTTAAAACACTAAGTGTGACTTTTGCGGTGAATCTTTCCACTTACAGTAGCGACTGGTTTTGACTTGCTGGTCTCAGGTCCTGGACACCCACATTCAGTGTGTAGCTATCAGACAGGATGGAGTGGCTTTAGAGTCTGCAGCAGGCCCTCCGTGTTCTAAGGAGCTGTAGGCTCAGGCATCTGGAGTGTCTCAGTATGTGTTGTGGGTGGTAGGAGGTGAGTGGGCAGAAGTGATGATCCATAACGTCTATGGCTATGACACAACGAGTGGCAAGATGGAGTGCCTTTGGGTAAGCTGCTCCGTCTTTTGCTTTGTGCATGAAAATCAAAGGCCTGGAGAGACTCACCCAGCTGGAAGAAGTGCAATTTCATTCTGTAGATGGCTGTGTAATCCACAGGCACATGGCCTTACTCTGGGTCCCTCCTCTGTCCCACTTCAACTTTACCATAACCAGAAGAGATCTCAAGTTCTGAGCTGTGAATGGATCTCACTTAGGGTCTTTGGCAATGACCTAAACCTGATGGTGAGCACTTTTAGAGATAAAGTGGGATACCAGGCACAGATTGGAGTGAGGCAGTCATAAGTCAAGGACACTGGGAATCCTCAGGAGCTAGACGAGGCAAGGAATCCTCTGTGGACCCTTAGCAGGTGCACGCTGGTCACACTTTGCTCTGACTGCAGCATCCAGAGCTTTGGCAGGGTGAGTTTCCACTGATATAACCCACTTAATCTGTGGTGCTTTGTCATGCACCTCTAGCAGACAGGTCTGCCATCTTTGGTATGGTGAAGGCCTGGAAATAGTTGGGGATTAACTTGGTGGTTGCTTGCCTCTGGCCATTCCTTTGAGCCCTGATCAAGTGCTGTTGCCTGAGAGGTCACTGTGGTCAGTACCTCCTTCTACACTTTATGTGGCCAAGCTGTGTCATGCTGACACACCCATGAGTTACTTCATCTTCCCCTCAGCTGCCCTACCAGACAGCGTTACTGTTTTTCCCTCAGTGATCAACAAGGAAACAGGAGCATGGGGCATATTAATCTCTGAATGTGTTTCCTCATTTATGAGCCAGAGAGAATGGCTATAAAGCCATCAGGTCCTCTTTTCTGATCTCTGAACAGTGGTCCAATTTCAGAGCTGAGTCCTCAGTGGCTTTGCAGAACAGTTTGGGTACAGCTAGCACCTGGCATCCTTGCCTTAAGTTTACCTGCGGGCTGCAGAGGACCCAGGGCCAAGTTCAAGTTGATTTTTCTATTCACTCCTCATCACTGTCTCACTGAACACCTTAGGCTCCTAGAGAGTGAGCCTTGCTGTTCACTGCGTGAGCCTGGGGCTACAGGAGCAAGGGGAGATGATTGAAAGCATCGCCCTGAGCTGACTGGCTTCCTTCCAGCATCCACCTTGGTCTAAAACAAAGTCAGTGTAGAACAAGCAGCACCCAGACTGAGTCCCGGGAATGGAATCTCTGGATGCAGTGGTTCACAGGGCCCTGCCCAGGGTGGAAGTCTCACCAGATGCTGGTACCATGCTCTGGACAGAGGTCAGATCAGTTTCTCTTCACTGTTCTTGACAGTGTTGACACCCTGTGTCCTCCTCTGCTGTGGGAGGTGAGGGCACATGTCTGGGACACTTAGAACCACAGAGCTTAGCTTTCTTCTGAGCAGGGTCAGCCAGGTACTTTGAGATCCCTACATGAGGAAAGCAGAGCCTCGGGCCACTTGCATGTGCAACAGAAGGTCTTGAGACCCACCCTTTGCCTGCTTGTGCTCAATCCACATGTGTTGTAGTGGGTTTGATTTTAGGGGTGGGCACCTGCAGTCTTTTATATAAGGGTAAAGGCAGTGGACCTCCCCAGGGGTACCTGCTAAGGACATTCACAAGACTTGATCTATTATGTTAGTTTGGCCTAAAGCAGGTACAGTGAGAACAGATATTACTAACTGTGGGATGTTGTCCTTAGGCTACATCATTGTTAGATGTGGGTCATCTTCTAGAACTTTCATAATACATTCCTAAAGGGATTATTATAAGCCTCATATAATAACCCATAAGAATAGAAAAGTGAGAATTGTCCAGGCTCCCACTGTGTGGGCAGGTGAACCTAGAGCCATCCACTTTAGAGGCTGGGCTCCTTCTCTGTTCTCCACTGCACTGACTCATGGTCGGGGCTCTTTACAGCATGGCTAGGAGGAGGAGGAGGAGGAGATGTCCTGGAGTACCAGAGGCATCTTGTGGCCTGAGTACACTCCCAGATTTACACATGAAAGAGTCTGTGTGAATCTTTTCCTGATTACTAAGAGGATAGAAACTGGGCATGCCATGCACTCCTGTAATCCCAGCATGTGTGAGAGAAGGAGGAATGTCAGGAGTTCAAGATCATCTGCAGCTACATGGAGCATACAAGACCACCTGGGCTACATGGGACCCTGTCTCAAACCACCAAAACCAACCCCCTATCTCAAAGATATTAAAAACCTCAGCTACCCTCTGAGTGCCGGTCAGGGGTACGGTGTCTCAAAAGCTACCTGCCTCACAAGAGCTTGGAAGTAGGATCCCAACTGAGGCAGTCTGGCATATCGTAGGTACACTGAGCACAGTAGGTTTTGGTAACCAGGGTGGGGCTGAGTCCTTGCTGTTTTCTCTATAGGTGGCACACTCCTGTGTCCACCTGCTGCATGACTTTAGAGAAGCCTGTGGATGCCATGCTCCTGCCAGGCTCCTGGTCACTGCCAGGTTCCATCTGCACAGGACAGAGTACAGGCATTTGCTATGGTTCCCTATGCCAGTGGGTCTATCTCCCCTCCCACGCAGGCATACCTGCTCCTGAGAGACTCCTCCTTTGGCCTTGGTTATTCTACCACACTTCTGGCCTTTCCCTATACAAGCCATCAGAGTGCTTCCTGATCCTGCACCAGGGCTGGTCCAGTTTAAACCTGATGCAGAGTTTCCTCCTTGGCTTCTTCTCCTTGGACACAGGATACCCAACAGGAGCTTGACTGAATATGGCTGCTGGTGTTCATGGGGGTTTTACAGCCCCTCCTGGATCTTACTGTGGAAGTCCATAAGGCCTGGCCCTCAGGAGGCCCTTGAGTCCCCACAGTTACAAGGATAGTTTTGTGTGGTTTTTTTTTTTTTTTTTTGCTAAAAAGGGGCCCCAAACTCACACAGTGCTGAGGCCCCATATTCTTTCAGTGTTCTTGGGACTAGTAGTCTGCTTGGATGGCTCATTGAATGATGTTCACTTGAGTACTGCAGTGGTGGGAGCCATGGGCACACTCCCAGGCTGATGACTCAGGATGCTATGGGAGCTGATGCATGGCTGGCTATGGGGATGCGGGCACAGGGCCCTCCAGGTTGGTTTCAGGCTGGGCTGGAGCAGTGCCAATACACCCACTTTCTTAGGCAAGTCCTATGGTTTGTCAGACTCTGCAGTTTTGAGCTCAGAGGTCAGCAGTGCAAACCAGGGGATGAAGTTAACAGAAGATAAAACAGGGCTCGTCATCAGTGGGTACCCAGCAAAGGGAGAGATATGCCCCTGTATCCATTGTTAACCAGGGTTGTCTCTTTTCCCAGGTAAATGTCAGAGGCTGGTCTCCACACACAGTGGTAGGTACCACCCCACCCCTGATCTGTCTTGTAGGAACTCCACATTCCCCTGACCCCCATGTTGTCAAAGCAGAGATGCTAGCTTCAGATGTGGATAGCAGGGCAGGCTCAGAAGATCCAGTGAAGTGAGACTAAACAAGAGAATAGCTTGCCCTGCCTGCCCAGCTCTGCCTGGGGGCAAAGCTAGGGATCTCTCCAAGGCCAGCCTTGCAATTGTCTCTTGCTCTAAGATTCTTTTCTTTTCCTTGGGGGAGGGGGAGAGATTCAGCTCAGGATAGAGCCCACGGCTTCCTGCATGTTAATCACAGGCTGTGTTTCTAATCCACACCCCATGACAGAGAAGCCATCCTTGGCTTCTGGCCCCACTGCAGGCCCAGCTGGGCTTGTAAACTTGGACATGTCCCTCCTGAGATGAGGAGAGGTAGGGCATCTTGCTTAGTGACTTGAAAGCTATGATTCCAAATTCGAAGGATAGGGCTGAGGTCATACCTCTCCCCCACCAGCTGTGCACATCTGGTGTATTCTATACAGAGAGTTACAAAACCAGGGAACATTTCCTCCATTGAACAACCAGCACCGTAGCTGAGCTTGGTGGCTCATGACTGTCATCTCAGCATTTAGTAGGCTAAGGCAGGGGATTACCATGAGTTTAGAGCCAACTTGGGCTACATAGAAGTTCTAGGCCAGCCTGGGCTACAGATCAAGGGCTGTCTCAAAACTAAGAAGGGGGTAGCTTATCAAGAGGGGCTCAGTGGGTAGAGGTGCCTTCTGCCAAGATTTACCATCTGAGTTAAATCCCTGGGGTCCATGTGGTAGAAGAAAAGAACTGACTTCTGCAAGTTGTCCCTTGATGTCCATGCTCCTGCTGTGGTGTGAACCACCTATAAATAAATGAATTAAAAACAAACAAACAAACAAACAAACGCAAGACCAAGTGGTGCATGCCTTTAATCCCAGCACTCAGGAGGCAGAGACAGGTAGATCTCTGAGAGTTTAAGGCCAGCCTGGTCTACAAAACAAGTTCCAGGACAGCCAGAGCTGTTACACAGAGAAATTCAAACAAACAAACAAACAAAGAACAACAACAAAAACCAAACCCAAAGAAAAAAAAACCCAAAACCCCAAAGGTCAGAAAGTAAGACAAAAATCAACATATCTAAAATGCTTTGAGCAGAAAGAAGCTGAACATGAACAGCCATGTCCTTTCCATGCAATGACATGGGAAACTGGCAGGATCTTGGGTCAGTACCACATAATGTCTCTGATGGGGGCAGGAGGAGGAGCAGGTGGCAGTTAAGACTGGAGTGAGGGCCACAACTCTGTGCCCAGCAGTTTCCTGTTTAGAGGTGTTTGGAAGTTTAGAAGGCCCTGCCTGGCAAAGGGTGGTTGCTGGAGATAGGACAGTGGACACCCATGTTGGTCCAGCACAAAGCATCTAATATCAGAGAAGATGGCCTCTTTTGGTCTGTGCTTACAATATCCTTGTAACAAGAGGAGAAACAGAGCCAGGCCTGCCAGGTGCATTTTGAGAGGACTTAACCTTGTCCCGAGAACAGGATATTTCACATGGGGTGGATTCTCATGAACATCTCTCCTTTGGGCCTGTATGAGGCTGGCTCCTGCTTTTGCCAATCCACTGGTCTCATTATGCACCCAGGCAGGACAGGCTGCCTGCTCCCATTCTGCTGGTGCCTTTGACATCCTGGCCCATTTTCTGGTAGGTAGCTGGGTGCAGTTACTTCAGAACCCCTTGCTGTGTCTCCCATGGACCCTGCTACCTCCACAGCAGCCCTGTCCTTGTCTCCTCCCACAAACCGGGTGCTCCATCATTGCAGGTCCTGTTATTAGGTGGTATCTACTTGGGCATGGGTCATCATGTGACCTGCTGACTCTCCTTCTCCAGCCACCTGCGTGGACCTGCATCTCAGAACCTGTGCGGATGCAGCCTATAATCACACGTCGTTCCCCACACCCCTGGAGCACCGGTCGTGGGAGGCAGTGGAGTCCAGCCCTGAGTACATGCTGTTGGGTGTGCTGCACTTTCTCCTGGAGGGTCAGTGCAACCCTGACCTGCGGCTGCTAGGGTGCTCTGTGTTGGTCCCCCGATGTGAGGGAGGTCACACACGAAGACCCTGCCGGCATGTCTGTGAGGGCCTGCAGGAGGCCTGCCAGCCGGCTTTTGACGCCATCGACATGGCCTGGCCCTACTTCCTAGACTGTTCCCGGTACTTCGCACCAGAGGAGGAAGGCTGCTATGACCCTCTGGAACAGCTCCGGGGTAAGGCAAGGCTTTAGGGGTACTCCAGGCTGCGCATTATCTCTGGGTGTTACTGTTTGGGCAGACAGGTGTCAGAGGTCCTCTAGGGCCATGTGACAAACAGGTAAATTGAGTCTGGGATGGCACAGCCACATCCTGGTGCTGACCCTGCTCCCTGTAGAAAAGTACCAGTAAGGTCCTATGGAGGGTTATCTCACAGCTGAGGAATCAAAGGCTCCTACATCTACGGACTTGGAGGGAGGGGCCTTGGGGTGAAGGGCAGCTTATCAAGAGGGGAAAGTGTCCTATCCAGGCCCATGAAGGGTCTGACCCATGGAGAGGCCTATGCCCAGCAAACAAATGGGATGTGAGCAGGGTAGACAGAGTGGCCACCTACAGCCACCTTCAGAACTGCATCGTACTGGCCGTGTCCCTGCCCAGGGACTTTCTCAGCAGTTTTTCTGTCCAAAGTTGAGCCTGAAGGATGCCGCAGGCTATGTGACCTGAGTCACTCTTCAGGCACAGTCTGTTGGATGGCAGGAGATAACGATGCAAGCTGCAGAGAGGAGGGCTTGTTTTTCTCCAGGGCTAACCTATGACAGAGAAATGGGCTACACTGAATGCTAGTGAGTGGCTCATCTCAGCAAGTGTGTGAGTCGTAGAGGGCTGCTTGGTGCAATGCCTTAGTGAGCACAGCTCTGTCCCTATCTGCACCCTTTCACATGAGTGGTGAGAAAGAGGACCCACTGGGGATCAGCACTCACCATGCCACCCTGGCCCATGGAGCTTTCTGTGGGACAGACACAAGACCTTCCATACTGTCCCGGGCAAGAGTCACCAGCCATGCTTTCATCTTGCTTTGCAAGCCCTCACTCTTCTGTTGCAGTTGGAAAATGGAGGCCCAGGAAAGGAGATAGAACAGAGACTTCTGTTGGAGTCACCCTGGCCAGCCATTGATGGATGGGCTTGTTTGTACAGCCTCATCGATGGAGTGCATACTGTGTACTGAGATGTCAAGGCTGTGAGGAGGAGGCAGACCTAGCAAAGTATGTGTGAATGCCTTCCAGGAGGTGTACCATGCTGAGCCCGGTCTTGGAGCTTGGTCTTGTCCCTGAGAGGACAGGTTGGGTTCACATGCAGGTTCAGCCGGTGCTGGCTGGCATGCAGGTTCAGTGGGGGCTGGCTGGCAGTTGTGTCCACATTGGGTAAGGTATGGAGGTGGCGAGGAGAAAGGAAGACAACCTGCTCTAGCTGAGTCTGTTGCCCTAAGAGAGCCCAGCCACTGGAAAGGGATTATTTTGAAACCACCAAATTGCTGGGTTTGTCTGCTCTTTCTCCTCAGCAACCATTTTGAGAAAAAAGAAAACCACAAGTAGAGATGACATTAACTCTTTGTGGCCCCAGGGGGCCTGCAGGGGTCTGCCTCAAGTTTCCTTCAGCCATCAGAGCTGAGGAGGATCCCCAGGGCTGTTAGCCACTGGGCTTCTTCTCTAGAGAGGAACAGGGAAATGGGGGGTAGGGTCAGGTGTGATGGAGGTCACACACTGACCAACACTGTCCCAGACAGCTCTTCTTCTTGGTGGAAGGTCACAGAAACATTTGGGAGCAATCTTAGCAGACTATGGACTGTGGGGAACCACTCTTAGCCACGCTGCCTGGCTCACGTTGAGTGTTGACACAGCGTAGGCTGTGGTACCAGTAAGTAGAGAGGGATGCAGAACTGTGTCAGGGCCCCCACGGCAGGGTTATGTCGGACAACCACGGCTTAGAGGCAGATGACAGCCTCTCACTGATTTCTGTAGTCCGAGGATTCCTAGGTGCACCTTCTCTTGAGCTCCGCCTTTCATATTTGAAAGCTCCCAGGCAGGTACCCACATTTGCTGTCACATTTACACTGGAGTGGAGACATGTTCCAGATGCATCTCCTGGGCACTGTCACTGGCTAGCTCATGGCAGTGCCATCCAGGAGGCCTATGTGTCATCCCCACACTCTACACTTGTATAGCGGTATAGTGGGACTGGGGATGAGTGTGCTGGGCCAGGTTGGTGAGCTGTCTGCCCCACGAGCAAGTATTCAGTGCACACCCCAGCCTCAGTTCCAATTCCTTCCCCAGGAGAGCTGGATGTTGAGGAGGCTCTGCCCTCAGGCCTGCCACCTACCTTCATTCGCTTCGCTCACCACTCCTATGTTCAGATGGTCCGGGTGCTGAAGAGGACAGCGACTCGCTGTTCCCAGGTGGCCAAGACCTACAGCATCGGGCGCAGCTTCGAAGGCAAGGACCTGGTAGTCATCGAGTTCTCAAGCCGCCCAGGCCAGCATGAACTGAGTGAGTGACCATGTGAGGCCCGGGTGTGATTCTGTCCCTGGGAACAAGATGCAGACCCACTTAGCCTTGGGGTGTACAAGCTGAGAGTGACTATCTGGTGTCCCCCTCCACTCACCCACCCATGATCAACTGGACATGGCTGCTGAGTGACCATAGCCCACAAGGACAGTATTCAAAGGGATTTCTCCAAGCCAGGCATGGTGGCATACACTTTTAATCCCTACGCTTGGGAAGCAAAGGCAGGAGGATCT
Source organism: Mastomys coucha (assembly GCF_008632895.1). Classification (NCBI taxonomy): domain Eukaryota; kingdom Metazoa; phylum Chordata; class Mammalia; order Rodentia; family Muridae; genus Mastomys; species Mastomys coucha. Next base: position 29,939,586 of record NW_022196905.1, on the reverse strand, counting down.
CTGTGAGTTCGAAGCCAGCCTTGTTTGTCTACACAATGAATTCCAGGACAGCTAGGGCTACATAGAGACCCTGTCTCGGGGGGATAAAAATGGATGGAAATGAGTTGATCTCATCCCAACACATACTGGTCTGAGGAGACTGAGTATTAGCAAGAGAGTAGGTTATCTAAACAGATGACAGTGTGGAAACTCTGTCTTCAGGGAGAGGGCAAGCTTTTCTGAGAGGTTGGAAGCTGGAGGAATGAGGGCAGGTCCTGAGGGGACACTGGGTCAACAGGCAGTGGCTGCCAGTGCTTCAGTCCTAGATCCTTAATGTGGAATGTGTCACCATCACCACCATGGTGGCTCTGCAGTCTTGTGAGTCCTGGGTCTGTGCAGGTCTGGGTCCTGGTTCCTTCCCTCTGTTCTGCTCCTCTTCTGAAGCACAGTTTGCTAGGCTGGTGGTGTGGACACAGTGGGTTTTTCACATCGAGATCCAGTGATGTGAGGTGTGGAGGCCTTCTTTGAGTTTTGGAAAATGCTAGATAGCTCAGATCCTTCAGGATTTCTTTGCTGTGGTGCAAATTAGGAGTCAAATTTTGTTACAGTAATTATTGGTGGTTCTGAGCTGGAGAAGAGACACCAAGCTGACTATGTCTAGGGCTCTAGAATGTTCTAACTGAGACTTGACTTGTACTGCTATCTCCTGTGTGAATAGGACATGGTGACACTGAAAGTTCCTATTCCCAGCACTGAGAACATCACTAAGACTGGGTGCTCCCTTGGTCCCATCCCCCAACCCATTACCCCATTGCCATGTTGGTGTAATAGGGACCATCCGTCCCTCCTGTTCCAGCAGTCTCTGAGTCTGTGGACTTAGGACTCTGCTGGGCTGTCCACCCCACCCAGCTTTCACCTTGTTGGACTGAGTAGTGTGAACATCACAAGTTCAAAGGCCCTGTCTCTCATGGGGCCAGAGGCCATCAGGTCACATCTGGCCTCCAGCAGAGACATGGAAATCTCCTTGACATTTATACCCTGGGATGTCTGAAGGGCACGGACATTCTGACAGCTGAAGGTTGCTGGGCCAGACAGATCAGGTAGGAGATTTCTGTTTTCCAATGAGCAATGTTAGATCCAGCAAGTATGGGTGACTTTCCCACGGTCACATTGAAGAAGGCTGCCAGGCGTAGTCTAGTGTTTCTGTGATACAGCCTTCATCCATCCATTTACTCATCAATCCATCCACCACTCATCCACACCTGCCTTTTCCTCTGGCCATCATCCATTATTTTATTCATTCAAATATCCATCCATTCATTCACTTATCCATTCAGTCATTTGTTCTTCCATCCAGGTATCCATCCACCAACACATCTATCCAACCTTCCATCCATTTATCTATTTATTCATTTGTTCTTCTATCTTCTGCTTATTTAACCACCAACCCATAAACACATCTATCCATCCACCCATTCTATCCACTCATCATTCATGCATCTATCTATCTATCTATCTATCTATCTATCTATCTATCTATCCACTCATCCATCCATCCATCCATCCATCCATCCAACCATCTATTCCAAGTACTCAGCCACTCATCTGTTTATCACTCATCTCTCTATCATCCATCAATTCCATGAACTCATCCACTCATCTGTTTATCCATCCATCCATCCACTCATCCATCCATTCCATGCACTCATCTACTAATCTGTTTATCCATCCACTCATCCATCCACGCATCCATCCATCCATCCATCCATCTACTCATCTATTCATCCACTTATCACCCACCCATCCATCCATCCATCCCATGCACTCATCCACTAATCTGTTTATCCATCCATCCATCCATCCACTCATCCATCCACACATCCATACACTCATCCATCCATCCATCCATCCCATGCACTCATCCACTCATCTGTTTATCCATCCATCCATCCATCCATCCATCCATCCATCCATTCATCCATCCACTCATCCATCCATTCCATGCACTCATCCACTAATCTGTTTATCCATCCACCCATCCATCCACTCATCCATCCATCCACTCATCCATCCATCCACTCATCCATCCATCCACCCATCTACTCATCCATCCACTCATCCATCCATCCATCCATCCACCCATCCATCCATCCATCCATCCATCCATCCATCCATCCATCCATCCAACCATCCCATGCACTCATCCACTCATCTGTGTATCTATCCACTCATCCATCCATCCATCCATCCATCCATCTGTCTACCCACTCATCTGCTCACTCATGCATCTACTCACCCTTCCCTTCCAGGACCAGCTGTTTTACCTATTAAGCACCAATGTGTTTGACTTGTTGCACAAACATGGGCAATAGGTGTCAATAGAAGTCACACAAGTCAATGGCACCATATATTATCATAGCATTCTTTACTTATGTTAACAATTGTGACTAAACATAAGAAATAAGCTCAAGAAGTGAGTGTCTAGATAGCTTGTTATGACCCGAGACTCTTGAGTCAAAACAAGTAGCAATCGGTCCCAGTACACCCAGCACACCCTTGCTAAACCCTGTCTGTGGGACAACACCCCATATCACAGTTTCTCTCTGCAGTGGAGCCTGAGGTGAAGCTCATTGGAAACATTCATGGCAATGAGGTGGCAGGACGGGAAATGCTCATCTACCTGGCTCAGTATCTGTGCTCGGAGTACCTGCTGGGCAACCCCCGCATCCAGCGCCTGCTGAACACCACCCGCATCCACCTGCTGCCATCCATGAACCCTGATGGCTACGAGGTGGCTGCTGCAGAGGTGGGAGCTCCCGCTGCCTGCAGAAGGGCTGAGTCCTCTGACACACTTAACCTTTGACTTTACTCATCCTTGTTGAGGGTCTGTTTGCAGTCATCTCTCTAGGTGACCAGGGCTGAGCAAGCAGTGGTCCTGCAACATTCTCTGTGGTGGATGGGCAGGCTGTGTACTGAGACAGCAGAGCTGTGGTGTGTTGTTTTAGGGCAGGGTTGAGTCATAGAGTACTTACCAAACACACAAGATAAGAAAAGGAACCCCAAGGAGAGTGTGTGCTGATGGAGGATTAGGAAAGCTCACTAGGAGGAACAGAGTGACATGGATGACAGCCAGCCGAGGCAAGAGGCTATGGAAAGGGCAGGTGTTCCACCCATGGGAATATACTTCCAGACCATGATGCTAGGGGTGAGGGAAAGACTATGTGGAGGTGTAGGAGGTGGGAGGAAGGGCAAAGGTGAAGCTACAGGAGCCACAGTTCCCTCTTGAACTTCAGTCCAGCTGAACCCTGAGCTGGGAGACATGAGGTGAGAGATATTGATCCTTGACTGGGCCCTGTGTCCAGGGTGCTGGCTACAATGGCTGGACCAGTGGGAGGCAGAATGCACAGAACCTGGATCTGAATCGCAACTTCCCTGACCTCACGTCAGAGTACTACCGGCTGGCCTCGACTCGTGGTGTGCGCACAGACCATATCCCCATCTCACAGTACTACTGGTGGGGTAAGGTAGGAGCTGTGTGGCCTCTCCTTAGGGCATTGACCTCTCTGGGCATCAGTATTTGGCCTGTAAGGTAGGCCCGTTCCTTTCTGGGCAGTTACAATGTATCGAAAGCCTCGTCGTCCAGCAGAGATGATGCGAATCTGCATCGTGCCAGAGTGCTCATGACCCAGACACTTTCCCCGAAGCCCTGAGTTCTCCCTCGAGAATAAACTTGGTAGGAGCCTTCTCCTCTGTAGCTAGTGTGACCTGCTTTATGTCAGGACCACTGCTGAAGCTGGTGGGGCCTACTCAGCGCAGGCACTGGACAGTCAGGAGCTACAGGGGAGGGATGCTCCTCAGCTTCCAGGAGACGTGACCTGACCAGGAGGGGCAATGTGGCCTCCAGGCTGAAAGGCCAGCATGCACTCTGCAGCAACCAGAGGGAACTGTAGTGGCTGGACAGGAATTCTGTTGGGTCTGGGGTGGGTGGGAAAGGCAGCCATTGAGTGGCCAGCAGAGAAGGCAGGATCTTGAAAGCAGTGCTCCAACCCCGGCAGGTGGCCCCCGAGACCAAGGCCATCATGAAGTGGATACAGACCATTCCCTTCGTCCTCTCAGCCAGCCTGCATGGGGGCGACCTGGTGGTATCCTACCCCTTCGACTTCTCCAAGCACCCCAACGAGGAAAAGATGTTTTCTCCCACGCCGGATGAGAAGGTGAGAGATGGATGCTGTGCCAAGGCTGAGCAGGTCTTCTGCTGGCACGGCCATTTCTGTTCTAGCTCATAGATGTCGCTGAACCCTCAGGAGCCCCTTTGCTTGCTTTCCTCACATCCAGGAGATGCCCTGTCAAGTAGAGAGCAGTCTTCTCAAGTGTCCTCAACCTCAGGGAGGAGCTCTGGCCTTGTGTTATGTCTCTTAGGTTGTTCCAGATTGCACCAGCAGGGGGCAGTGCTACCACATGCATGGAGTCTCTGCTTGGACTCCAACTTAGGTGAAGAGGTTAGGGGCGGGGCTCTGGCCCGGCTGATTGGGTAAGGCCCCTGCTTTCTTAGGATTGTTCACAGTATGTGAGACTGAGTGATAATGGGGCCCTTCCAGGCACTCTTGCCTTTAAAGCTGCCTTGCTGTGCCACCCAGCCCTGTGTTTGTTACAAGGGGACAGGAAACTGATCCTTCCCTTGTGTGGATGAGAAAGCTGGCAGAGCGAGGGGAGGGGAGGGGAGGGATCAGCAGTTCCTGGTGTCCCCCAGCTCTGAGGCCAACCCTCTATTCCCTCTTGTATTACTGGAGGCTGCAAGCTCCTGTCCCAGGTGGGACCTGTGCAGGTCTGAGCTAGTCAAGTCTCCTGGAAAGTCAGGTGCAGGGAGCCTGGCATGCCTTCAAACCTAGGGAAAGGGACCTGGAGGTAGGGACCATCAGGATGGACAAGGGCTGGACTCCAGGCTCCCTGATCTCTGAGCAACTTGGCCAGGAGAACAGCTGCCTCTGAGCCCTGCTGGACACTTATACATCAAACTGGTCCTACCTAGAACTTTCCATGGTTCTGGGTCACAGTGTCAGAGGAAACTTCTCCCTCCTACTCTGTCCATGGAGGAGACAAAACAATATAACAACAAAACAAGCTGGGACAGGATAGTCAGCCTCCATGAAGAGCCCCCAAGGCTGGGGCACAGTGTATGTAGACATGTGTGAATAAGGGTGGATTTGCATTCATGTTTGTGTTTGCATACAATTGGGAGTGAATGTATATGCCAGTGTTCCCGTGTGTGTCAGGAGAGGAAACCCAGCTTGGCCTAGACTTGGGGGCGGTTTTCCTTAGGTTGTGGTTTCTCCTAGCAGAACACCAGGGCAAGGATGAGGTGGACATTCCCAAGTATGGAGGGGTGCTTCAGGCAGAGGCCGTCAGAGACCTCTATGCAGAGACTGGGTTCAGTGCCTCGTATTTGTAAGCTACAAGGGCTGTGCCTGCCATGCCTGTGTCCTCTGGCTTCTCAGCCCCGAGTCTGCCTATCATCTCACTCTCTCGCTCACTCACTCATTCAGTTATTCACCCATTCACTTACTTATTCATTCACTCGTTCAGGCACCCACTCTCTCCCCCACTTCTTCCTTCATTCAATCCTCCACTCAATTATTCCTTCACTCATTTACACTCATCCATACATTCACTTGCACACTCAGTGTTGGGTGTCTCAGATCATATCCCTCCTTAGAGCAAGTGCACCCCCTAGGTGGGCAGGTGTGCCCTGAGCAGCAGGAGCCCCTCCATGTCCAGCCTCTTAGCCTCTGTGCCTGGGGATGTCTGTAGCGGGGAGGTTCACCTCAATGGGTCCCACTAGAGTCAGAAGAAATGAGCCTGCTCCCCAGACATCAATCTTCAATCAATAACAGTGCAGCCTGCAGCCAGTGGCAGGCTCTGTGGAAACCACAATCTCAGGAGAGGCGGGGAGAGTGTGTGAGGGAAGGAGCTGGCTGGGTGTCCCAGGGGACATCTTTGCTAGTGTTCCATCCTGCCAGGGAGGGTCCTGGGAGCCACACTCGCAGCCCTCAGCCCTTCCTACTGGCCACAGCCCTAGGAGTCAGCCAGCACAGCTGCAGCTCAGCATGGCACTTAGGCAGTTACTGAGAGGTCAGTGTGCTGTGCCCAGTGACCTGTGTTCCTGGGCCTCTGTAGTTGCTCTGCCTCTCCCTCCCTCCCTTTCTTTTTCCTCCTCCCCTCCCTCCTTCTCTTCCTTCCTTCCTTCCTTCCTTCCTTCCTTCCTTCCTTCCTTCCTTCCTTCCTTCCTTTTTGTTTTTCTGAGACAGGGTTTCTTTGTATAGCCCTGGCTGCCCTGAACTTATTCTGTAGACCAGGCTGGCCTCAAACTCAGAGATCCACCTGCCTCTACCATCCAAATGCTGGGATTAAAAGCTTGTGTCCCTATGCCTGGCTCCGGCTGACAAACTTCATCTGTACTCCTCATATCTTCCCCCTGCCTGCCCACATATAGCCTGCAGACAGGCCATGCCTCTACACATCCTTTCTCCAAGCCAGGCCTGAGGCTCAAGTGCCCAGGATTTTGGGGCTGATGGCTGTACCCTTCTTCCAGCCTCCTCCCACAGGACCATGGAGGAACATGGGATGAAAGCCCCAAGGCAGGGATGAGAAAAAAGAGTGGTAGGGGGTCGGACAGTCCAGGTACTGGGCCTAACCTTGGAGCCAAGCACATGTTTAGATAGATGGGGGAGAGCTGCAGAACACCCAACTTCCTTCTCTATCTTCATCTTCAGATGTTCAAGCTGCTGGCCAGAGCCTATGCTGATGTCCACCCCATGATGATGGACAGGTCGGAGAACAGGTGTGGGGGCAACTTCCTGAAGCGGGGGAGCATCATCAACGGGGCGGACTGGTACAGCTTCACTGGAGGTGCGGCCTGAGCAGGCGGGTGGGTGGGGCTTCTCTCAGCAGAGCCCTGGGACTCTGCAGAATTAGTCACCCTCTTCCTGGAGAAGGGGGACTGGGATGAGCTGGTCCTGTGACTTTGGCAGCTACTGTTGTATTTATTTTATAATCAGCCATGTGGTGTTTCCATTCCTGACCCAACCCTTGCTCCTTGTTAGGAGTTGAACAGAGCTGCTGAGTGTGGTGGCAGAGCCCCGGGAAAGATGACATTTCAGGATAATAGAGGACTTTTTGATTCAGGTCCTAATGGTTGGGATATATTTACTGTGTAAGATATCAGGGCACTTGTACTCGAAGGCTTCTGGGTTTTCCCAAGCTCAGCCTTCACTGGGCTTCTGAGTCCTCACTGGCTACAGTGTGCTGGATAAAGGTGTCACAGGTGTACTGTTGGAGACACACGCTATGCACACCCTGGAGCACCCAT
>NW_022196905.1:29909503-29932231 GCF_008632895.1 Mastomys coucha | reverse complement strand
CTGATTCCTGCTGTGCCCCAACACATGTGGACCATTCTGCAATGGGCAAGAGGGCAAGAGACAGATTCACAAGGCCTGTGTTAGCAAGGCTGGGGCTTGCTCACCTTGCAACTCCGTCTCCCATTAAACCTACTCAGGCAGCTGACAGCTACCTTTCTCATATGTTCCAAAGCTACCATTTGGCCCTGTCACCCTGCCAGGGACTAGCACATGCCATCCTCTGGGGCATGAGAGCTTCCCTTCTTCAGGTACATTGGTTCCCCAGATGTCAAACAAGGTCCTGCTGTCGAGGCTGAATGGAGAGACCGGTAGGCTTCCTTCCAGCAGCTGGCAGGGCCACAGGGCAGAGGGGCCCACAGATAGACCGTGGCGGCCGTGAGAACTGTGGCAGTGGTAGCTGCAACAGCAGAGCTCAGAAATGCGAACGTCCTTAGAGCCCAGGGAGCGGGGAGGACGTTGTAGTCCTCCCGACTTACTCTCCTGGGAACCAATCAGGACTCCCTTGGACTGCTGTTAACTCTGAACAGATGTGTGCTGTGGTCACTGGGACTCCCTGGGGGCGGGAGGCCCAATAGCTGGGACACAGAGACCCATGTGGTACCCTGGCTAGTTTCTCTGGGAGAAGAAGATTCTAATCCCAGGGACTCTGCCACCCACCTGTCTCTGTGGCCTGGTTAGGGCCTTCTACTCCTGTCCTCTGAGTTGTGCACGGAAGAACAGTTGCTGGGTAAATCATCTCTATGTGCAGAGTGGTGCTGGGCCCAGAGTCTTGTGCCTGCCTTAGGCCCTCTGCCCTTGACACTTAACTGCCCACCCCACAGGTATGTCTGACTTCAACTACCTACATACCAATTGCTTTGAGATCACGGTGGAACTGGGCTGTGTGAAGTTCCCACCAGAGGAGGTGCTCTACGGCCTGTGGCAACACAACAAGGAGCCCCTACTGAACTTCCTGGAGATGGTAAGCCCCGCCCACTGGAAGCTTCCCATGGTGCGGATAGAGTCCAGCTACACCCTTAGGCTCCGTCCTCCTGGCTGTGTCTGGGACTCAGTGGAAGCATCGGTTGGTGACTTCTCTGACCATCCATTCAAGACTGGTGCTTCGAAACCATATATATCGCTTCCCACACACCCCGGCAAGCATGACTGCCAGAGGGAGCATGGGGGGCTGGCAGTCTTTTAGGGGTGCTGGAAGTCTGGAGGGGGATGCTGGCCAGCCTCCAAGCCCTGGGGGCTCTCAGGAAGCAGCAGGTGAATCAAGCTGAATCTTGATGGAAGAAAAACCAGGCGGGGGCGGGTACTCTCTGAGTCGAGGAGCTGCAGTAGGCACTTGAGACCTACACAGTCCCTTCCTGAGACTGGAGTGAGGGTAACTGTAGGAGTGAAGAGGGCAGTATGTATGGGGTTGTCTCAGAGGTGATGATTCTGGAATACAGCCTTTTCACACATCATACTCCAGGCTGATGCTCTGCTTCAGAGTACCAGCCTACCTGCAGGGAGGTCATCTGGACGTAGGCGGACAGGCAGTGATGGGGTGGCTGAAAATACATCCTCAGAATCCCCCATTGGATCCCGGAGCTAGAGTCTGCTGGTCAGAGGAAATAGATGCCCGAGCCAGTGTTTCAGTAGGCACAGCTCACACGTGTGCTGTAGGATTATGACTAGGCACGGAGAGCTATAGGGAAATAACAGCTCCCGAGGAAATCAGCACCTTCAGATGCAGCGTGGCCGTGGCAAGCCCACAGTGCTCCATCCACAGTTAGTCCCAGCCCTAGATGGTGGCTCTGTTAGAGGCAGCCCCGCCCCTAGATAATGGGGCTTGAGAGAGTGATCATTGTGGCCATAGAAGCACACGACTATGACAGAGGAGGAGACAGAGCAAAAGGAGTGGCCATGCAATGTGGCCTGGCCGCTGCCTGGAGTTTACGTCTCGACTTTGTGTCCCCGTGTTTGGTCCTTGAGCCCTGTTTTGTTCTGGAGAGATCAGGGACCTTCCACCAGGTAAGAACAGGCCAGAGCCTTGCTACAGCAGCAGTCATGGGAAGAAGACAACCCTAGGTAGCACAGAATGTGGCTATGTGTTTTCTGTGGTAGCTGGCATGTCATTCAGGTAGGGTGTGTCCTCTCCATAGGCAGGGCCTGGGCAGAGCTAGGTGCTCAGGTTATTCTGTGGTCATCTGGGGAAAATGAGTTAGAAGGGACTTTGGTGGGACTGGGATCACTCCGTGGATATTGTCTATGAAGTCGCAGTGTATGAAGATTTAATGGCAAGCAGAGTGGTGGCCAGTCGGGCAGCACTTGGCTTACTCCGAGACAGATGACCCCCAGGAAGACGGGCTTGGATCCTGATAAGGATCAGGCCTGTCAGAGCCAATTGAGGCCACTTTCACAGTGATCCTGAGCAGACCCAGGGGTTGGGGGGGGTGGGTGGAAGAGGCCAAACCAATTCCTCCTGCTGCTCAGTTCCAGGCCCCGGGGTGGCAGAAGAGGACTCCAGTTAAAGTGCAGACCAGAGACTAGCCAACTGGAGGGAGGGGCTCCCGTGGACAGGACCTGTTCCCTTGAGGGACAGAGGAGACATAAATGCCTACTCAGTAAAAAACCAGCAGGGAGAGAGAAACTGGGCTATGGGATCATTAGGAATAACATCCTGGAGACTGAGGTGTGAGGGCTTCTGGGAGTGGGAGAAGGGGCAAGTCAGTGCTGATGGCCAGAACATTCTAAGAGGGCAAAGGTAAAGGGGGGCAGAGGTCTAGAGGAATACACATGTGGGGGAGCCAGAGGTTAGCCATGACCACTGACTCTGTAGGGTTCAGTGCCTTTCTGTGAGTGAGGGGGAGCAAGGGAGGAGCTGGGGTGGCATGGCAGCCTCCGCACCATCAGTTTTCCTCAACCACCAACACCTCCTCTCCCTCCACAGAAGAACAATCCATGCTCAGGAGCATCCAGGCAGGGGGCACCCATCCAGGGGCAGCCAGCTGCCACTAAAGTGCACATGTCATGAGAGTTGAGCTCCCATCCTGTGGTAGCCACATCTACACGCCCTCTTTCCCCAAAACCTTCGACACTGTTTTGTTTCTAAACTGTAGGAGAGAAGTGACTAAATTGTTATGTCTGCTTCTGTCCCACTGGGGGTCAGGAGGGAGAGTGACAGCCACTGAGAGCCTCTAGCTCTGAGCAGCGAGGACTTCTGGGATTATTGGGTTCCCCACTTTGCTGAACTTAGAGGCACTGTGAGTCCTAGGTGTTATTGGCAGCTCTGGCCCCACTTAGACCCATTCTGTAGCTGAGGAAGCTGAATGTGAAGAAGGAAATGGTCTGCTGGGGGCCAGGAGGCCCCCTTGTGTGCAGAAGGCATGGGGTGTGGCTGGGAAGCAGAAGGACCAGTTCATAGTAAGGCTGAGTCTGTCCTGGGTTTTACTCTGAGATTACCCACTGGGTGTCTGTGCATAGACAGACACATGCAAGTATAAGTAGTGGTTGGGGGACGGAGGCTCTGGTCTGTGTTCTCACCAGGCTTCCTGCTAGAATCTCTGTTCAAAAGGAACCGCGAATGCCCGCCTAGGCTAGGAAGGCACTGATGCTCTGATGCACCTAAGGATAGACATCGAAGGTTGTCCTCAGTGTCTGGGGCCAGGCAGAGCTACAGGATCAGTCAAATAACACAGAATATATGAGACAGATTACCAGAGACACCTCAAACAGGAAACAAGGCCCCAGAGTGACTTACTCGATTGTACAAGCAGACTCCCAACATCCCAGCTCAGAGGAGACTGGGAGGGGGGGCTGGGAGGCACTGGTAAGAGTGACATTGGGGGGCACTGATAAGAGTGACATTGGGGGGCACTGGTAAGAGTGACATTGGGGGATGCTGTTAAGAGTGACATTGGGGTTGTGCATTATATCTGTACCCTCTCTCTGGTGCCTTTAGGTACACCGAGGCATCAAGGGTATGGTGACAGATAAATACGGAAAGCCAGTCAAGAATGCACGGATCCTAGTGAAAGGCATCCGCCATGATGTCACCACAGGTGAGCAACAGCCTGCACCCGGCTGTGGGTGAGGCCAGTGCAGGGCTCCCATTTCACCAGGTTCTCTGTCCTTTCTCGGACAGCTTGGTTAGTTAGGGAGGATGGCAGCCTAGAGCCACTTCCCTCTGGGAACCCATTCATTCAGGACCTAAGCTTCACTCTGGGGCACTGTGTGTAGGACACTTAGTTATTTTGCTTGTTGCTAGGACTAAATCCCTGGCAAGAAGCAACCTAAGGAGGGAGGGGTTCATTTAGTCTCATAGTCCACCCTAGTAGAGAGGGTATGGCGGTAGGTTCTACCTCCTAAAGGTTCCACAGCCTTCCAGAATGGTACCATTAACCGAACACCAATTATTCAAACACATGAGCACATGGGGGACACTTCACACTGAGCCCACAGCACTCTGAAAGTTGATTTTGTTTTGCGTGGGCTTTGGCTGTCCTCTAAGCCTTTCTCAGCTGGAAATCATAGGCCTGGGTGATGGAGAGGTGGCTCTTGCCGAGGACCCAGGTTAAATTCCCAGCATGTCTGGGATGTCTCAATAGCCATCTGTTCCAGAGGATTAAATGCCCTCTTTTGACCTCTGAGGACCCTATGCATGCATGTGGTGCAAATATATATATGCAGGCAAAAGATTCAACTGAATAAAATAAAAATAAAATACTTCAAAAGCAATTTAAAAATAGAGAGCTGTAATGTGGGACTTGGCAGCACCATTGTCTGGTAGAGGGTAAACTTGCAAATGAAAGGTCTGGGGATAGGGTGAAGCCTGCCAGGGAGAGGTGGCCCTAAGTAGGGCTTTGAGGAATGAATAGGAGTCTGATGAAGAGGTGGAGGACATTCTAGGTGGAGGCGAATGCTCATCCCACCCAGCACCAAGGCCCATTTACCCCCATCCGTCATGCAACCCCCTTATCCTGACTATCATACTTCTGCCTCAGCCTGAAACCCTCTGAGGATTGTTTCTATTCTCTTTGAAGCCCCTGATGGTGACTATTGGAGACTCCTTCCTCCGGGTTCCCATATCGTCATTGCTCAGGCCCCTGGCTACTCCAAGGTCATGAAGCGAGTCACCATTCCCTTGCGTATGAAGAGGGCCGGCCGTGTGGACTTCATCCTCCAGCCTCTGGGGACAGGACCTAAGAACTTTCTTCCTGGACCTTCAAGAGCTTTACCTCGGTCCCAGGATGCACAGAGAGAGCCCACACAGCTGGATTTTGAGCCCCCCAGGGCGCGTAGGCAGCCAGCTAGTGGGAGCAAGCCATGGTGGTGGGCTTACTTCACATCACTGAGCCCGTACAAGCCACGCTGGCTGCTCAAGTACTAGCATCCCTCTCAGGCCCGGCCTTGATGTCCACCTCCACAGCCTAGGCTTCTGTTTGGAGTCTGCCAGCCACAGGCACCACACACAGCCTCTGCGGTTTATTAAAGCATGCTCACCCACTGTAATGAAAGGCTCTGTGCAGAGAAGAGAGGAATCGGGTCCTGGCCTACTGAGGGCAACTCAGGCTGGGCCTAGTGAAAAAGACCCTGGATGGTGTTCTCCCTGCCCCCAGTAGTAGTACTGGAGCTATCTGGGCAAGGCCTACAGAACTGCTGTCCTTTCCAAGACCATGAGGCCTTGAGGGCTAAGCTTCGGATCCTGCTGCTGCAGGTTTAGTGGCCAGGAATCATGTGGGTGGGAAGAGTAGGGAGACCCAGAGTTGATTCCAAGGCAGGATCAAGGCCTCAAAGGCAGAAGAGTTAGCACCGGCATCCCTGCTGCTTGACTAAAATCTGCCTTTGTGGTAGCATGGGGTCCACAGTATCCATGGGGTCTGATTCTGGGGCCCAGTCTCCGTAGTCTTCCTTCATTCTTATGTTGTTACCAGCTCAGGTCCAGAGACCTTCCATGACCCCATGTCCCTATAGGTGATCTTTTTTCATCATCTCTCATACTACAAGGGCTTGCGCCAGTCCCAGGATTTACCAGATTGGGAGTTCTGTCACCTCCTAAGAGGCTCTAGCCACTAGCACTGCATAGCATTGTCAAATTGGGGTTTTTAACAATCGAAGTTTATCACAGCCTAGTCCTGGAAGGGCTGGGTTTTCCTTGCTCGGCTGGCAGGTATCTCTCTTCTCCTCGTGCCATTCAGGGTCATGGCAGCACGACTATTACTTGACTGTGGAATGCTTCCCTCTAAGATGGCCCTTTCCCCTCCCTCTGCCTCACCTACTGCCATCCTGGGCTGATCCTGTGACCTCACATGCTCTGCAGAGCTCCTTGTCCCCTCTCCCCCAATAGACAATGTACAGGCAGAGGACAGCAACCGCATGGCCTCACTCTGCCCCAGCACTAGATCATGAACCACTCTCCAAAGACTTTATGAAGGTCATTTTTTTCCCTTCCATTTTCGTATACAAATCTAATCTTTTGAAAGCCCACTCCCTTCTAACTCATTCTAACTCACAATATTACAGGCTTTCATCAATAATAATATACGATCAATTACTCAAATGTAATTGATTAGTTAAGAGAACCACATTTCCCCTCTTAGCCTGTGTCTGATTGGACGTAAAGTACAGCAATTGCCCCCAGAGGGTGGCCTTGCCCTTGGCTCTGGACTGTCTTGGCTTTTTAGCTGAGATTGAATTTATATACAATTTGCTAATGATGGCTTAAGAAAAACCCAAAAGGGCACTTTATGTCCCAGCCTTACTGATGACACCATCCCAGGGTGCGATAAGCTGCCCTTGAGGGGGGATTAGTGGCCGAAATTGCCTCCTGAGCTGCCTCCGAGCTCCGTTTGTCTTTATTTGGTTGTAGAGATAATTTTTTTGTCATCAGAAAGTTGAGTTCCATAAATACAGTATCGTCCAATTTAATAACAAGAATTAGAGCTGGCTTTGTCCAGTCTGCATCTCTCTTTGGCTGAAACAAACCCAAGATGTTTCTCCAAGATGGTGGTGATGCAAAGAACATTTCTAGCAAGGCCTCTCTGCACAGGCTACTGCCCTTGGGCTGGATACCTCTCTATGCTGATCTGCCTGCAAGCTGCAGCAGAGTGGCTAGGCACGTGGCATCTGGGCAGTGTGGTGACTGGGTGCTGTGGTGGCTGGTAGCATGGTGGTTGGGTGCCATAGTGGCTGGGCAGTAGGGTAGCTGTGTAGTGTGGTAGGCTAGGGGAGTGTGGTGGCTGGATGCTGTGATCCCACTCAGTGAGGTACCTGGCTTACCAACAGCATTATGGGAGTGGAAGGCAGGATGAGGATTTGGGAGCAGTAGCTTTTCTTCCTTCCTGGAGCAAGACAAGTGCTCTTCAGCTAGAGTTCCTGAGCATCATCAAACCTGGCGCTTCTCATCCACCATCTTTTCTATGAAGCCAGCCTGCAGGAAGCTGGCTCCTGGGCCTCCCCACAGGCAGAGTGTGAAAACTCCATTCTGCTTTCTGAGAACTTTTTTTTTGGTTGTTGTTGTTGTTGATATTTTCTTTATTTGCATATCTAATGTTTTCCCCTATTCAGGTCTCCCCTTCGGAAACCACCTATCCTCTCCTCCTCCTGCCTCTATGAGGGTGCTCCCCCATTCACCCACCCACCCACTCCTACCTTCCCACCCTGGCATTCTCCTACACTGGGGCATCGAACCCCTCAGGATGAAGGGCCACTCCTCCCACTGATGTCCAACAAGGCCATCCTCTGCCACATATGTGGCCGGAGCAATGGGTCCCTCCATGTGTATTCTTTGGTTGGTGGTCCAGTTCCTGGGAGCTCCGGGGAGTCTGGCCTGTTGACACTGTTGCTCCCTCCATGGGGCTGCAAACCCCCTCAGCTCCTTCAGTCCCTTCTCCAACTCCTCCATCTGGGACCCTGCGCTCAGTCCAATGGTTGGCTGTGAGCATCCGCCTCTGTATTTGCCAGGTTCTGGCAGGGCCTCTCAGGAGACAGCCACATCAGGCTTCTATTTCTGAGATCTTTTAAAGACATCCATCTCATCAAAGCCAGTCACTGAAGATAGGGAGGTGACAGCTCCTGCATGCATATGAAAGAGATGGGTGGTGGCTGTTAAATGATTCACCTCACAAAGGCAGGGATGGGGTGGGTAATTTACAAGGCCGGGGCAACATTGGCTCAGCAGAGCCTCCCCCACATTCTTCTATACCCTAACCTTGTGATACTCGGAAATGGAAATTTTCGGGGTGATGAGGTTGAGATGAGGTCATGGGGGCCCTCATGAGGAGATTAGGGTTTCAGAAAAAGATACACTTGAGGACCTTCTTTTTCTGTTCCCACCGCTTGAGGATGAAGATCACGAATGGAGTCAGGTCGGGAACAGAACCTGTCAGCTGTATGGCCTTGTGTAGCTGGCTGCACTATGAGGGACAGGTGTCCTTTGTTTGAGCCACCTGTGGTCCTTGGTGACTGCAGCCCTAGGGGACTGTGTCCCGCTGACTGAAGTATCTAATTCTAGACTTCCATGTAGTATGGGAAGGATTCTGGGGCATCAACAGTAGACAGGAGACAGGCAGGCACACTAGAGGACCCAGGCAAGTTCCAAAACCTCCGGCTGCCTCGATATTGGCTCTGCAGAAGGAGCCTCTGTTTAACACCCTGACCTGACGTTGTCCTAGACTCACCTCAGTGGCCTCCAGAGGCTGTGATTAGATGGTGGCAGGAGTGTGCAGGCCCTACTTCCTCTGGTCTGCCTGCCCAGATCTGGACTACAGCCTTCTGCATTTGTGCAGAAACTCTAGGCATCGGGATCACAGCCAACCAGAGAAAGAGAAACCTCTTTGGAATTCTGTGACACTGTAGCTTCAGTTTTGAGCTGCATATTCTGAAGGTGCTGTGAGGGGGGCCCAACAAAGTCTCCCCCTCTTGCTGTCCTAGGCTTCCATTCCTAGGCAGGCTGCTCTGCTTTCTGCTCCTACAGGAAGGCAGGTGGGCATCTCACAGGCTTCCTTCTTTGTCCTCCTGGGCTGTAGCTGAGCTGAGGAGAAGACCTGAGACCGGCAATGGACATAGGATGCTTTTCTCCTTCTTGGGGCAGGCCTTCTAAAGAAATAGTTGGGTTCTGTCAACCACTTTACTCCTGTGGGGGAGGTGAGAGTCAGAGAACCCCTATGCTGTGACATGGACAGAGCTCCTGAGAGACTCCCCTGCAGACCACCCTGCCCTTGGACCTTAATGGGGTGGGATCTGTCCTCAGAAAAATGGACTGAAACTCTAGCCCCAGGACTAACGAATGTGACTTACAGAGTGGATCAGGGATCTCCTGCGTCAGGCCTTCATGGGGCTGAGACTGCAGGTGAGTGACTGAGTGCTTGCTATTCAACAACTTCTTCTTCTTCTTCTTCTTCTCATCCTCATCCTCCTCCTTCTCTTCCTCTCCTCCTTCTCCTCCTCCTCCTTCTCTTCCTCCTTCTCTTCCTTCTCTTCTTCCTCCTCCTCCTTCTCCTTTTTTTTTTTTTTTTTGGAGAGGGATGTTGGGATGTTGAGACAGGGTTTCTTTGTGTAGCCCTGGCTGTCCTGGAACTAACTCTGTTGAGGCTGGCCTCAAACTCACAGAGATTCACTTCCCTCTGCCTCCCAAGTTTTGGGATTAAACATGTGCACTACCAAGCCTGGCCAACTTCTTTTTAATGGCAGCAACTTCTGTTTTCCAGGACTCATTTGTCATCACAAAAATCATCCTTTAAATGTAGCATTCACCAGGTCACAGAAACATAGATAAAAGCTACACATTCACAGGTGGGAATGGCTGTTCTATGCTGTCCTTAAGGTCAAAACTGAGAGGGGGTTTTGTTTGTTTGTTTTGCTATCTTCTTTTGATGTTGTTTGGTGACTGATGCTTCTTCATGGGAATGCAGGGAAGCCACTGCTCAAGACTGTATTCCATCTTCCTCATTCCAGGGACAGCATCATCAGGTTCCCAATGGGAAATGCTGGAAGACCTCCAACGATGATGCCACCTCTGCAGGAGAGGGTCTCAGAAGCCTGGCTGTGGCCTGTGCTACCTGCAAGGACCACTGTTGTGAACCCCCACAAAGCTGCTCCTGAGGAGCCAGCTGCCTCTCAGCAGCAGCCCATTTCCACAGTTAAGTCAATTTGTCTCCACTGAGTGGAGAGAATCGCAAAGCAAACAGATTATGCTCACACCATTGAGCCGCTGGCACTTGGCCTCTGAGGCTGGAGGGACACTCTGCCCTCCTACCTACTGAGCAGACAGCTTGCACAGAACAGTCTGGGGGTGGGGATGCTCCCTGAGTTCGAAGGCTCCTAAACCTATTCTCCTTTCTTGTACGCTACGGAGTGAGCCCTTTGTCCCTTAGATGCTCCTGGGAAGCAGTACTGAGGTTACTTGAGGGCCTGGCATACCTTAGGTTCCTCAAATCTGGCAAATGCTGTTGGCTTCTAATTCTTGAGACCCTGGAAGCATCTTTGGCTATGCCAGATGGATTCTGATGTCGCCCACTGGCAGAAAGGGGCACCCTGGGGCCAAAGTGGGACAACTCCACAGCCTTGTTTCATGTTTCTTTATCGCTTACTTCAGGTTTATCCTCAAAGGGACTCCTGAACGTTTAGGAATGTCTGAACCTGCATTTCCAGAGGCTCGAGCCAGCTCACAAGGGCACCATAGCAAGGCCAGATAGAATGAATAGTTATTTGAACAGAAAAACAAGATAAAATCAGAGTCAGAAAAACACCAGGCAGAGCCCCACGGAGGCTTGAGAGAGGACTGGGCTTCACACTGAGGGGTGGTGATGTAGCTCAGTTGCTGCATGCAGGAAGTGGGCCTTGATCACACAGAGGAAGAGGGTGCTCTGCT
Organism: Mastomys coucha; assembly: GCF_008632895.1. NCBI lineage: Eukaryota > Metazoa > Chordata > Mammalia > Rodentia > Muridae > Mastomys > Mastomys coucha. The sequence goes on along the minus strand of NW_022196905.1, from coordinate 29,921,391 downwards.
CTTAGTCAGGGAAGAGGTGGAGGGGGCAAATAGTGCCCACCACTGTATTTGGCAAATAGTATATGTCCAGTATTTGCCCTATGTTTGCCTCAAAATGTGTGCCGGAACCTGGGTGGTGGCTGAGGGTGAGCTGGGAATAGGGTCCTAGGCTATGGACAGGGGATGTGGCTCATGGATGGGTGGGTATCACTGGGGACACAGCTTTTTGTCCGTGTGTTGCTTGTTCTCATGTACTGTCCTAAGCCTGACACTGTTCCCTCCAGCTGGGAATCCCTAGGCTTGCCTACAGTGGATAATAAGCACAAGTGCATTGTACTTGCCAATCCAAGGAGATCCAAGAAGATAGTGTGGACAGAGAAAAAGAGAGTTCTGAGCCCGACGCTCAGCCTCTGGGCACACCAAGCCTGCGGTTGTAGACGTTCCAGCCAGGCCAGGGTCTCAGGGTCAAGCCCATGCTGCAGAATTAATGTGCAAGATAAACAGAGCCCAGAGGGCTGCGTCACAGTCTCTGGCAGGTCAGAGGTCTGCTCTTGAGGTGTGAGAAAAGGTTCAGAGGGATAAGGTCAGTTGTCTGCAGCCCAGCCCAGGCTGTCCCAAAGAGGGCTGGCTGAGCCTCTCCCAGCAGGTCTCTGGCTGTGTGGGGGCAGGGGACAGCCAGGATGGACCGATTACTCAGGAAAAGCCATGAAAGCAGCTGCCATTCTCGGCTGCCTGAGTCCATCAACATCAGCAAACCCCTCCCCCTGGCCCGAGCTGCCCTGGCCCAGCATCTCCAGCCTCCAACCTGCTATGGCCTCAGGGAGGGGATGGGGTGAGGGTAAGGGGCTGAACAGCAGGCCAGGAGGACCAGGATCCCAGGGCTACACGCTTAAACATGTGCTCTTCCCAGGGTGTTTTGGGGGTCCCCAGCTGTGCATGAGATGTTAGGGTTTGATGGGCTTTAGTTCTTACTACAGTGTAGTCAAGCATCTGGAGAGGAGCTGGTCCCAGAATGGGTCTCTGTCCTCATTCTATGTCCAGGGACATGGCCAAGCCCTAGGGTCCTGTTTCTCAGCCAGGAAGCCAATAAAGAAGGGCAGAGTAGGCATGCTAAAGCCATGGGACGATCCAACTTGGCTATGCGGCCTGGGCTCCAGCTGGAGCCTCAGGGATACTCCCAGCCTCAGTCACAGAGCATAGGACACTGGTCCCCATCTTGTGGATCAGCTTTGTTCTGTGTCTGCTGCTTTGCTCAAGCTATTCCTGGGAAGCAGCGGGAAAGAGGCAGGGGCATGTTGATGCAGCTGGCAGAGGGTGTGCAATGCCAGCCTTTCCTGGTCTGCAGGGAATCTAGGGCAGGAGGTGAGGAAGGAGGACAGGGAAGGTGTGTTCCTGTGACACATGGCTCCCCGCCCATCTTGCCAATGTCTGGTGTACATTGTCACTTGAGAGGTTCTGAGAAGGAAGAAAGCATCCCCTGGCCTGGGAAACCCATGAAACTGCACCTCTTGTGTCTTCCCAGGCTGTTTACCAGTCTCATAGATGCAGCAGGCATAGGGGAATCACATACTGTATTCCTCACTGTCCAGCCCCTCTGCTCCTCTCCATAGCAGAGACTAAAGCAGGGACAGAGATGAGTGTCCATCCATATCAGCCTACCCTGGCCAAGGGCTGGACTCTGTCCTGCAGGGCCCCAGATGCTGGCCTCTCCCGGCTTCTCCAGCAGACTCCTCAAGGAAGGAGGGGTATGAGGAGCCAGGAGCAGGGCCAGACTGAGATAGTGGGCCCAGGAGATGAGCGAGGCTCTGTCTGTTATAGTCATGGATTCCGGCTTGGCGAGGCTGGTGAGGGCAAAAGGTGTGCTTCACTGCTGGATATCCACTCTAAGGGCCATGCTCAGAATCCTGGCCTGGGGTCTCTGCCCTGCTGGAGCCTGCCCTCACTCCTACCCGGACACATCAAAGCATCTGTCTGCAGGGAGGGCTGAGCAAATACCTCCTGCCCACTGACCAGAATGGCCTTCTGCTTCTGACCCCTCTCATAGGGCCCAAATGGGAAGCAGATTCCATTCTCCCAGATCAGGGGCTCCAAGCTAAGAAGTTGGGGAGAATGAGGCTGCTCCCTGGAGACAGGGCCAGAGAAGTGCCTGGTTCCTTTCCTGCAAGGGCATCTGGGGTGGGGGGTGCTGTTCAGACAGAGCCTGGGGGTGAAGAGGAGCTGGGTTTTCCCACTTCTGCAGTCAGCCCTCCTCTGTCTCTCTCTTGGACAGCGTAGTGAGGTGCGAGCTCCTGTAAAGCATGAGGCATGGCTGGCAATGATAGCTGCACCTCCTTCCTTCTGCACACATGGCCTCTAGAGCACTCAGGAGAGGGCCGGTGCTGAGTGATGGCAGCCACAAGCCATCAGGAACCAGCAGCCATGAGAAGCTGCAAGAGGGCCGGAGTAGATGCCTCCAGAGTCTCCGTCAGGAGCCAGCTCTCCCGAATCCTCGTTATCAGCTCTGTGAGAGTCATTTCAGATCTCTGGTCTGAACTACAGAGGCTGCATCTGTGTCGTTTGAGCCTGTTTGTGGCAGCGGCCATGAGAGCTTGTCGGAGAAGCCATGTCATCTCCTGTCTTTGTTTCTTCCCTAAATCGGTAACGAACCTCTATACATCCTTCAAAGCCCAATGGGCCAACACTTCTAGCTAGGCTCCATGAGCTTTCTGTGCAGACTGATTGATGTTCATGCCTTCACTGTAGCCATAGCGTTTGGAAGCAGCAGCTTGTCTCACTCACACTTGTACACAGGCACTCTTTAACTTAATGCGGATCTTCACCTCTCACCCCAGTCAGATCTTCTGCTGAATAAGTACACAGTCAACTCTAGGCAAAGTGATCGATAGACTGAAGACACGAGGTCCACCCAGGAGTCTCCCTGCTCTCTCATAATAAGCATTTATAGGGAGAGATTTATGGGCATGGGAAGATTTATTGGAAGGTGCTATCAGCAGGACCCGAGTCTGCTGGGTAGACTATGTCCTGGGAAGGCAGCCTGAGCCCCTTGGGGAGGGCTGAAGGGGGACAAGCTGGAGCCTACAGGCCAGGCAGAGGTGTCCTCAGCTGCCCAAACACCAGGCGTTCCAGCAGGAGTGAAGGTGTCTTGTGTCTCCTTCCTTGAGAGGTTGGGTTTGAGGTCCTTGGGGGTCTCGGAGGCAGATCCTTGTATGACAGAGCGCTCTGCAGCTTGTGGTGAATCAACTCGCGAGCTCCGCGTGCTAACAGTCAGCGCTAGCTTCTTTCTGGCACTGGTGGGAACCAGTCCAGGGTCAATTTCACCCTCAGGGTCAGCCGTCCACCATTCCCACCCCACGAGAATCAGAGCAGGGGCTTGGGATCCTGACTGCCAGGGAAGAGCTAGGTGTGCTCAATGGACGAGGTCCTTGCCTGCAGGGCCATACTCAGATGCCTGAGGCAGGAGCAGGAGCTGGGTAAGGATGAAGAGACTAAGGCACAGAATGTCAAAAGGCTGTCACTTGGAGAGGCACCCCATCCCCAGGGCCTTCTCGATACTCTCTGCACTGCAAGGCCAGCCTGGAGCTCCTCTTCCTCTCTTGCAGCTTCTCACGGATGCTTATGTCCATTGGCTTGTGACCGAATCACTCAGCCCCTGCCCTCTCCTGAGTGCCCCAGAGCCCATGCACAACGAGGAGGTTCAGTTGTCATTGCCAGCCATTCTAATGTGCCTGCAAAGTGTCAAGGCCACTCAGGTGACTGCTCCTCTCTGACATGTTGCAATCACTGTTAAACTTTACCTGGTCCTGGTGCTGAGCTGACAGGCTGATAGGCTGGCAGGCTCTTCATCCCTGAGCCACATCCCAGCCTAGGGATCGTCTTACTTAGTGTCAAGCTGCAGGGATGCGCTGTGCAGTGTATGTGGAGGGAGCCATCTGTCAGTCTGAAGAGGGCAGGCATCTTAGCTCTCAGGAGCCTTGCTACCCAGGTTTATTGGGGTCTCCTGGTGCCCCTGCGATGCTCTCCAGGCCTTTCCCACGGGGACTGTCTTGAGATTTATCTCTGGCTGTTTGGACTTTGCTGTTGCTACTGTGCTGATTAGATTTTCGGTCTGTGAAGTTTAATCTGCTTTTATTTCTTTTAAAATTACATTTATTTATTTGTTGTGTATGTTGGGAGGGAGTAGGCATGTATCACAGCATTGTGTGTGGAGGTAGGATGACAACTCATGGGAATTGAGTTCTGGATCATGTGGGTTCTGGGGATTGAACTCAGGTCCTTAGGCTTGGCAGCAAGTCCCTTTACCTGCTGAGCCATCTGGCCTGCCCTGGTGTGCTTTTGAGAACCTGGTGATAGAGTGTTGTAATCTACTCACCTCCCACTTGTCTCAACAAGGCTCTGCAGTTTGATACCAAGGGCCACTTGGAGTCTCGCTCTGGGTCTTCACAGACTCTCTTTCTGATGCTGGTCCTGTCAAGCTTACCTGGGAGGGTGGAGACGAGGCATTCTGACCTGTGCCTGGAGCCAAAGAACAAGCTTTGTTAGATAGATCAGCTTCTAGCATGCCCCTTGCCTAGGGTTGGGGGATTCTTGCAATTAGCTAAGGAAATTCTCTCTTAGGTTCATTTGCTCATTGGTTTAAGTGCTTGGAGTTGTGTCAACTCTACTTACATTAATGTTTTCTCTTCATGTGACTGGTGAAATGGGAATGTTCTCACTAGCCCAGAGAGATCAAGTTGTCTGCCAAAGGTTGCAGAGCTAGAGCAGTTTTTACCCATAAGTTGCCTCAGTGTAGGTCCTGATTAGCCTGTTACAAGTTGCAGGTGCCCCAGAAGGTGACCAGTCATTTGTAGGGAGTCCACAGTCCAGTTCCCTCATCCTGATGCTCTGCAGCAAAAGATAAGATTGCACCAGACTAGAGAGATGGCTCAGCAGTTAAGAGCACTGGCTGCTCTTGCAGAGGACCCAGGTTCAATTCCCAGTACACACACACACAGACAGCTCACAACTGTCTGTAACTCTAGTGCCAAGGGACCTGATGTCCTGTTCTGTTCTCCACAGGCACACACATGAACATGACTGCAGGCAAAACCCTCACACGCATAAATCAAAAGTAAATAAATCATCTTATAAAGAAAGAAAAGATCTTACCTTGTGTCCCTGCCCGGGAAGATATCTGGACTCCAAACTCAAAGTGCAGTTTCTACTGAATACCCTGCCACTTTTGTGTTTTGTAAAATCAAAACCTTCTAAGCCATACCATTATAATCTGGGAGCTGCCATTACTGTCTGGCCCTGTCTGACCACAATGAGCAATAAAACAAAATAAAGTTATGGGCCAAATCTAAATCAGCTCTGATTCTTTGAAAATAGTCAAATCCTGCACAGAATTCTTGAGAAGAATTCATCCTGAGGATGAATACCAGAAAGGGGAGGGGCCACTGATGCCACAGCCACCAGGGCAAAGGAGGGGAGGGGCCGCTGGGTGCCACAGCCACCAGGGCAAAGGAAGGGAGGGGCTGCTGGGTGCCTTGGTGACTGGGAGAGTGGAAGAAAATGCCCATAGCAGCATGCTGTTACTGTTGGAAAATTAGGAAAAAAATGTTTGGTTTGTTTTTAGGGAAATCATCTCATCAGATTGATTATGTAGTCACTGTGCTGATTGATGAAGCCCAGGGCCGCATATATGCTAAGAAAAGGTGTACACTGAGTCTGCCTCAGCCCTTCTGAGGAAGGAGCCCACTGCCCTGGAAGGTGATACACATATGGAAGGAGTCTGCGCAGTAGATAGAGCTGCTGCCCTAGAGGCGAGAGGGGCCGCCTCTGTGAGGGATAGAGTGTGAACTCTCAGGTGGCCCCCAGAGCGTGCATGGCAACATGGTAAGGGCAGCGTGTGTACTATGCAAAGCTTTGGTTTTGAGTCAGGGTCTCACCTTGTAGCCCACACTGGCCTTGAACTCACATCCTCCTGCCTCTGCCTCATCGATGCTGTGGTTCCAGGTGAGCCCTTCCATCCCAGCACTGACATAACATCTTAGATGAATAATTAGCACTTTAAACCCAGCGACTGAGTAAAAGCACCCATTATGGAAAACCAAGACTTGCCAGGAGTGTGGGGCTGTTTGGGCCTTTAGAAGTCTTCTGGATGGAGCAAAACTCTGCATGGAGAGACTGGTGCTGTAGAAAGACAAGATCTGAGGCCAATTGTGAAACCTTCTAGTTGGGACACAATGGCTGGAGGCAGCACCAGGGATCCGTCTGTCAGAGTTTAAACGGTGGGAAAGATGCTCAGGCTCAGACAAGAAGCTGGAAGAGACAGGCTGGAGGTATGGTGCAGAGGCAGAACTCAAAGCTGTAGGCTGGGAAGTGGGAAATGGGTGTGGCCAGAGGGCTAGATGAACAACAGGTAGAGGAGAGTGAGCACCCCTGCACCGCTGGCCTCTGCCACGCCCACTGGCCTCAGCCACACCCACTGGCCTCAACCATGCCCAGGAGTCAGCTGCCTGGTCACCCATGGGGGTGACAACATAGTCTCATGCTGAGAGACCCTGACTTGTTTAGCTGTGCTGATTGTAACAGAAAATTGGAAAGAACCTAAACGCCTGCCAGGCAGAGTCACGGAAAGATGCTCACACAGTGTAACACCATCACACCAGTCAGGTGCTACTTCATTTTTACACAGGAACTTAGATGTGTGTCCTGGGATGGCAATGGGATGGCGGCGGGTTCTTTACATCACAGTGTGTATAGACCGGGAGAGTGGCCTTTGTGGAGCTCATCTGAGGGATGGGTGTGTGTTCAAGTGGCATATGGGAGAGCAGCAGAGCCTGTGATCACCCTGCCTTCATCCCAAGACATGACTGTGTTGACTTGAGGAGCCGGCAACCTGGGAAGATTTTTTTTTCCCTCTGAGCTTTTCCCCCCAAAAAAGCGCAAGATGGTAAGGATCAGTAGGCTTGAGATCATGCTCCCAGACCAAGACTCACCAGGCTCTCAGCCACGGCTCTTCATATTTCTCTGGTATTGATCAGAGATTTCTGGACACAAGCTTTTGGGGTCGGGGGGTGGAGGTGGTAGTGTCTGCAGGAGCAAGAGTCACTGAATTGCCACCATCTAGTGTAAGCCTGGGCACAGAGGGCATAGGAGAGAAAAGGTTGGGCCGGGAACTCTTCAGCCTCCTTGTACACCCAATGGCAACTCATGCTGGTGATCATGAGCAGGCCACATGACCCTTTTCATTCATCTACATCCTGGCAAGGGCAGAATGGTTCTGAGAGCCTCCGGGTGTCTTCATTCCACCATCATCATTGGAAAGCTGAGGAGAATGCAGGATGGTGAAAAGAGGACACCAGGGCATAAGAAGCCAGCACTGACAGACTGTAGAGACATGGAAGGACCTAGCCAGCTTAGTAGGCTACACATAAGAGAAAGCTGGGGTGCAAGTTCTTCTGAGCCCCAGTGGCTTCACACAGGGACCCTGTGTGACAACACTGGAAAGCAAGAAAGAAGCCTGCCTCTCAGAGATGCCCGTTGTTGCCCAGGATAGCCGCCTTGCTCCGCGGGCGCTGTCCGAATCAATACCCAAACTGCAGAGTCTAGACACATAAACGCCAGGCAATTTAACAGAGGCAGTCAGTGCAGAGAAAACACTTAACTGGCGATCCAGGGCTCTGCCGAGCCTCAGAGCCGCTCAAGAGGATTTATGGGAGATAAAAACAGTTTAACTAAGCTGGAGCCGGCCCCGGCGGCCCACAGGGCCATTGGCTTTTCTCTCCCTCCTGCAGCAGCTACTGGTGGGAGGCAGGGAGGACCCCGTGATTCTTTGACTCTTTCCGCCTCAGTCATACTAATCGTGGCCGGTAACCACCAGGTCTCTGATGTAGCAGCCTTACCACAGCCAGCTTTGGGTTCCCGGGCACTCGCCTACCATTATCTATCAGTCTAACAATAGGCAGGATGTATACAGGTGGTCTCTGTGGTGGGGACACACACATTACCTCACACGGCCTCCCCAGCCAGCCCTGGCAGGAACCTCATTTCTGTAGCAAAGACAGGAGCCCATGCTCAAGGTCAACTCCAAGGAGTCTTTCAAGGTTGGTCCTGGGCCGTTGTCCAAATTCCTAAAACAGAGACCTGTTTTCTGGCCACTGTATGCTTCCCTGTCCAAATGATTCTCCAGGCTGAGCAGCCTGCCCTACAGTATTAGCCTGCACTCAGTGGGATTACAGCTGTCTTTTTCACTGTTAGTTATGACTTTATGCAGGTCCAGTTGTAGCCACTCTTAACAAGAAGCAATAAATCACTTTAGAAGGCTGGAATTGGAGAATAATTCAGTTTCCAGGGACCACAGTGACATGGTCCTTTTCTTCTTTTAGGGAAGACAGAGGACCTTTCCACTCAAGGCCTTAAAGTCAGCAACACTCTCAGGACAGACAGGCAAACTCTGCCAGGGGCCTGGGTCTTGCTTCACTTCATCCCACCCAGGGCCTCCTGGGAGACAGTGGCTTTCACTACCTGAAGTGGGGCTGGAGTGGTGTGAGTTTCCTGGCTCCTTTAGCCTTGGGTTGAAATGGAGGTGCCAGCCTCTACAGCCCATGAAGGCTATGAATCTACTTGTTCATCAATGGACAGGGAGCCCCCAGCTAGGCTGAAAGTGACTGCATAAGGAGTTGTATTCAACTGGAGGCCATAGGTGTGTTGGGTAGTTTCCATGTCAACTGGACACAAGCTAGGGTCATCTGGGAAGAAGGGATCAAAACCAAGAAACCACACCCAAAGGATTGGCCTATAGACAGATCTGCAAAGCGTTGCCTTGATCACTGTGTGAGGGCTCAGCTTTTGGTGGTCCTGGGGCATTTAAAAAAGCAAACTGAGCAAGCCATGGGGAATAAGCCAGTAGCATTCTGCTATGGACTCTAATTCACTTCTCGCCTCCACCAGGTTCCTGCCTTGACTTACCTGGATGATGGATTAAAAGCTGTAAGGTGAACTAAGCCTTTTCTTCCCAAGTTGACTTTAGTCACTGTGTTTATCACAGGGATAAAGACCCTGTCCAAATTACTAGCAAACAGTGGCCCTAACGTGTCTCATACAGCAACTTGTGGTCATCATTATACCTTTGTTATAGGCCCATTGTTAGAAACTATGGAATTAGACTCCAAAGATAGAGGTGGTAGAAGTCATCTAATGATTCATACACGGGCCTTATGGCCTTAGAGATTTGAAATATGAAAGACCCAGCAATCTCAAGAAAGAGTTACCCATGTGGTCAGAACAAAATTAGACATGTGAAAAATATCAAAGCCAAACTCAGGCCCTTGTCAGCAGAGCAAAGGCAGCTAGAGAGAAAGCCAGCGAGACGTGGGAAGGGACATGAGGAAGTCTCATGGGAGCCACAAGCAAGAGCAGTGACCCAGAGGAGTCGGGGTGGAACATGCCCACTGTGACAGGCACGTGGCAGAAATGATTGGGCCAGTGCAAATCCTGGACTTGAGAGTGAAGAGGAGATAGGATTAAGAACAAAATTTAGGGATGGAGAGATGGCTCAGGGGTTAAAAACACTGACTGCTCTTCTAGAGGTCCTGAGTTCAATTCCCAGCAACCACAAGGTGGCTCACAATCATCTGTAATGAGATCCAATGCCCTCCTCTGGTGTGTCTAAAGACAGCTATACACAAGACATGAAATAGACAAATCTTTAAAAACAACAACAACAAAAACCCAATATCTATTGTCTGTGAAAGAGGCTTGTAGCACAGTAACCAGGACATGAAAAAATGCTGAAGATGCCCCAGGAAACACTGTCTTCAAACCAAGCCAAACCAAACACTGTTGCTGAGGTAACTAACTAATGGGGATTGAGGGAAGGCTTGGACACAGACCGAGAGCAGAGAAATGGGAACAGAAGTGGCTACTGTTCACACCCAATAACAATTTCAAAATCCATAAAGCAAACTTTCTCAGGCTACAAAGAAAACCACAGAGGAATCCGGGCACCTCTTATCATGCAGGGATGTTTAAAAACATATTTTGTAGTGACTGATGGAGGAAGGAGACAAAATACAAATTATCCCGCTGGCACAGAGAGCATTCCAGATACAATTAACAAGCTTTGCCTAACAAGCAAGCATAGAGAGCTACCCTCGACAGCCGGAGGGCCCGCATGGTTTTCAAACACCCACGGAGCCTGTATTAAAAGTCATACCAGGTCATAAATAACATAAGCTTCAATAAATGTCAAGGGTGACTATCAGAGAGACCACACACTCTCTAGCCACAGTGCAAGTAAATTAACATCAATAAAACATCAGACGTGCGCGGATAATTAGCTCATAAGTCAGACAAGGTATTAGGAAAGTTAGAGAATGTTAGGAAAGAATGATATGGAAAGATTCCACGTGAGAGCAGCACGCAGGAAGCTAGAATGAGGGGGATAACAGATTCTAAGAAGTCTGTCATGAGGATGGGGATGAAAGCAGTGTATGTGTCTGTGAACCTCCTGCAGCCCAAAACTGGAAAGGAGAGGCAGGCTAGGTGGGTTTCCAGAGAAAGGCTCAATGCCACTCTGTTTTGGATTCAGGAGGAACCTCAGTGATCTGGTAAACATCACAGAAAGGGGATCATGACTTCCACTCTTCCCAGAAATAGGAGCTGATACCCCAAAGGTAAACACAGACAAACAGTTGAAGAACAAACAACTCCAATATTATTTTGACAATATCGAAAGTGTTTTGAGAGGGAAAAGAAGAACATGGTCCAGCTTGTATTAATATGAAAGTCAATGCGGGCAGCTCGCCCAGGAACACTGGAGTGGAAGCGAAGGGTGACAGGCTTCATTTCCACTGTTGTGATAAAATATCCCTGCAACAAACAACTCGGGGTAGAAGGGATCTGATTTGCCTCACAAGTCCAGGTTGTAATCCAGCATTGTGGGAAAAACAAGATGGTGTCAGCTTGAGAGGCATGGTCACAACACACCCATAGCCAAGGGCAGGGTGAAGTGAATGCATGGATGTGTACTCACTTGCTTGCTTGTGCTCAGCTCAGTTGCTTCACTCTTATACAGTAGAGGGCCCTCTTGTCTAGGGAATGGTACCACCCATAGTGGTCTGGGTCTTCCCACATCAATTAACTTAGTTAAGACAGCCCCCACCACACAGATACACCCACAGGACAACCCAATGTAGATCATCCCTCACTGAGACTATAGCCAGGTGTCAAGTTGACAGTCAAAGCTAAGTTTCATACCACCATATTGTCAATGAGGGTTAAAATGAAATGTTTATAACCCAGCAAAGAGAATTTACAAGACCAAGTCAGATAGACATTTCTGCTTGCAACCATCACATAGAATGCTGGCCAGTCAAAGAAATCCCTTTGAAATGCGGTCAGGATAGATGCCTGCCATCACAACCTCATTCGCTTGGAGCTGAAGACATGTCATTCAGAAAAGACATGAAGAAACAAGCAGCATCAAGATCAGAAAGGAAGAGACTGGGCTACCATCAACTCATCAGGGTCCATACCTCTCCTGTGTGAGCCCTTCTGATGGCTCCCCGCAGCCCTGAAACCTCTACAGGTCTGTAACCCAGCACGTGTTTGCTAAAGACAGAGGAAGGGCTGTTGGGGAAGAAGGAGCTCCAGCTTCAGAACCCAGGAGGACCATAGAAGCTTGGCTCAGCAGTGGCCACCTGAGCTTCAGTGGCATCAGCAACAACGGGTGTGTCTTTCCAGGGCTTTGTGAGGATAAAAATGCCATGTGACACAGTCCTGATCCCATTAGGCAGTGGGGATCTTAGGTGGCTAGGCCAGAAACAAGCTTTCTACTTTAAAGTTTCTGCTGATGGTGCTGGGCTGTAAGTGAGTCTTGGATTCTGTCTCTTTCTGTGTGTGTGTGTGTGTGTGTGTGTGTGTGT
>NW_022196905.1:29839505-29909493 GCF_008632895.1 Mastomys coucha | reverse complement strand
AGAGAGAGAGACAAAGAGAGACAGAGAGACAGAGACAGAGAGACAGAGACAGACAGACAGAGACAGACAGAGACAGAGACAGAGAAAGATGAGAGGAGGGAGAGGAGAGAGACAGAAAGACAGAGAGAGAGACTGAGAGAAAGACAAAGAGAGAGGAGAGGAGAGGAAGGAGAGGAGAGAGACAGAAAGACAGGCAGAGAGAGAGACAGACAGACACAGAGAGAGACAGAGACAGACAGAGAGACAGAGAGAGGCTGAGAGAGAGACAGAGAGAGAAGAGGAGAGGAGGGAGAGGAGAGAGACAGAAAGACAGAGACAGAGAGAGAGACAGACAGACACACACACACACACACACACACACAGAGAGAGAGAGAGAGAGAGAGAGAGAGAGAGAGAGAGAGAGAGAGAGAGAGAGAGAGAGACGCAACAGGCAGCTGAGTGGGCTGTGGACAGGGACAGACAAGGAGTAAGCTTAAAAAAATTCTTTGCGTCCCCGATTCCAGGAACAACCTGCTAGCAATCAATTGACTGTGAGGGCTGGAGCAGCCACACTTGGCTCCTACCTGAGTGCTCACTGGATGCACTGAATGTTTCTTACTGGCAGCCCCTGGCTTGTCACTGAGAAGAGGCGTTGCTTAAACCTAGAAGCTTTTCTGGGAAAAGAACATCATGACAGTCAAGGGACTGAGAAGGGCACACATTCAGGTCCAAACCCCTCCCACATGTCAGGCCCATGCTAGGATGAGCAAGGAGGATGGAGGCAGGTATTGTCCTTCTTCTGCTGGGATCATCTTGGGTAACAATCAAGAGGCAGAGGTGAGGGATTGAGGGAGAGAGTAGCTTGAAGCCTCTTCATGGAGACAGGGTGACTTGGGTGTTGTCGGGCCTGCTTTGTGGTTTAGTAAGCCTGGCTCAGAGAGGTAGAACCTACTCTCCCATCTTGATCCTCATCTGCTTCTGGAGGAGGCTAGGCAGGGGAGGAAAGCAGAAAAAACTGACTGGGTCACAACTGTAGGGAGCCAGGGTTGCATAGAGATGTGCTGTGACTTCCTGGATCCAGATCTCTGGGAGAAGGAGCCCTGACTGGTCCCTGCTGGCCATGCTGAGCCTGAGCTGAGTCACCTCTGTGTCAGGAGGCTCTTTGCTTCAGAGTTCCTAGCTCAGGCCTCCGCTGTCTCCAGCTGAAGGACGGGAGCTGTCCGGGGTGCTGAGCCAGCCATGCATCTCCTTCTGCATGGGCCCTTGTCCTCTGTGGTCCTTGTTCTTGCTGGGTCTCTGCTAGTTCCACCCTTCACTGAGGCTGCCATCCTCACTTGTCTGAATGGCAGCCACGGATGTGACCCATGGAGAGTGTGAAGAGTAGGAATGAATGAGATTTGTCCCATCTTCCAGGGACTTCTGTCTCTAGGAACTGCTGGGGCAGAGCTCAGAGCTCAAGTTTGGGAGTCTCCTGACTACCCTCCCTCCATTCTCTTCTTCTTATTATCCACTGTGTCTCAGGAAGCTCTTTACACTGGGCCATTGGACAGCAAGGTGACTTTGCTGCCTGACATCTGGGTTTGTTTGAGGTTGGGTATAGTGGGTAAGCTGACCTTCAACTCACAATGTTTTCCTGCCTCAGATTCCCAAGTGCTGAGGTGGTACCACCATGTCTGGCTACTATTCTGCTGGTGTGTGTGTGTGTGTGTGTGTGTGTGTGTGTGTGTGTGTGTGTGTGATGTGCATGAGTGTCTAAATGTATGTAGGTGCACATATACACACAGGTGTGTGTGTGTGTGTGTGTGTGTGTGTGTGTGTGTGTGTGTGTGTGTGTATAGACCTGGGGTTGATGTCAAATGTCTTCCTTAATTATTTTCCACTCCATTTATTGAGACTGAATCTCTTGCTGACCATAGACTTGTAAATTCCAGCTAGTCTCACTAGCCAGCTTGCCCTGTGGGTTCTCTATCTATCTTCAGAGTACTGGAGCTAGAGGCATTCCCCACACCTGCCTGGTTTTTACATGGGTTCTGGGGGAATCCAAACCCTTGATCCTCATACTTGTAGATAAGCATTTTATCTATTGAGCTCTTCCTTGGCCCCTGGCTACTTTGTAAAGTGTGACTCTGGTGTCTGGCCCCTCTCAGGCCACAGCCTTTCTCCAGCACTGCAGTCGATCCTGGGAAGCTGCCCTGTACTGTTTCCCCTATACATCTATACATGGAAGGGCCACAGGAAAGCAGGGTACCTTTGAACCCCCCACAAATCACAACAAACACACATGCTGTCTTGTAAGGATCTTTACTCCTCCTCAGGAGTTCAGATCTGGTCTCATCAATGACTGCCAGCCAGTCACATCCCTAGACAACCGAGATGTGACCCTGAGAAGACAGTATGTATCCAACAGAGGTTCTGTGGGGACCACTCTTGGCATTGCCTGGTTTCTGTGAGCCTTCTCTTCCAGGTGGAGATCTTTCTCGGACCACTGCCACATACTCCCACCCTACCTCCCTGCCCCTGTCCTTACCCAGAAGACTTCTATAACTCAAGTCAGATGATGTCTCATGTCCACATTGCTAAGTCCCCAGGGGCTCCCACCAGATGTGGGGCAAGGTGCAGTCTAGTTCTGTTCCTTTCAAGGACTGGCTCCAACGTCTGCTCCCTCTGCACCCTCTGCTCAGGATGCTGTGCACACACGCTGTACATACATAATGCTAACAAAACACTCACACATGTAATAAAAAAAAATACATGAGAAAGAAAAGGGGAAAGAATTGACACTTTCTAGTGTTCGGGTGGGGACCATGCCTTTTTGTATGTGGGACTTTAGGGAACATTCCGTATTCAAAGATCAATCCTCACTTAACTAGTGAGTCAGGGACACAGTCCCTACCCAGACCCTCCCTTGGCACCCTAGGTAGGTTTAGTAACTGGCCTTGGTTTCCTCACATGAGCCTCTTTCCACAGCCTGGTGGGCTCTAGTTAATGATTCAGGGACCTTGCCTCCTGGAGCCTTCTTTGGCAGTTCTTTTGCTGAGGCCAGCTACCACTGTTCCCAGCATATCCTCACCCAGGTCCCAGAGGATAGCTGAGGTCATTGGTCCTTCTTTTTGATCCTCTGAAGACCCATGGGAGATGCTACCAGCAAGGGGCATCTGTGTCTTAAGCCACCCATGGGGTCAGATGTTCACTCAAGATGATAGAGGAGGAAAGAGTGGATGCGGGTGGTAGAGAGAAGAGCAGTGTGGGGCAGTGGTTAGTAGCCCTGATCCATCTGGTCTTGACCCAGTAAGAGATGGAGAAATGAGGAAAGGAACACCCCCCCTGGGGATACTGACTTAGCTCCTCCCTCCTTCTCACCTCCATGGGGACTCAAACCTGACAGGAAGATGCAGGCTTCAGGCATCATGCAGCCATGAGGACCACACAGGTTTTTCTTTAGGTGGAAGGCATGAGGGAAGAGCTTGCAGATTCAAGCTGTCCTGGATCACATAAGTTCTGGAGGGGTTGGGGGAATCCTAGGTCTGTGGGTAAGAAGGACAGCCCATCTTGATATTCCACTCCAGGAGTGGAGTCCTGCAAATCAAAGGCAGCCTGTGGTAAGGTCTAAATAGGACTAGAGAGGTGACTGGGCTAGGAAACCAGGATAGAAGCCAGAGTGACCACAAGTGTTGTGTGTGGGGCCCAGGTCACAGAGGATCTGAGTGGAACCTCCTAGCCACCTCTGTAAAACAGTGGCCTCCTGTCCTCCTAGTGGCTGAGAATATTTAAGGGACCGAAAGAAGTGGGTGGTTGCTAGGCAACACCAACCCTAAGATGCCCACGTAAACATGGCCCCACCAGAGGCATGGAGTAGCTGCTGGGGTATAGACTGACACTCACTACTGGGCCCAGTGGGGGAGCCCTCCACTGATACATTCAGGAGTTTTGGGGGGGGGGGACCACTGATGCTTGAGAAACATTTCAAAATGTCTGAAGGGCTACAAAGACACGTGGCTTCGCTTAGGCCTGACCGGAGCTGGCTTTCTTGTGGGATTCGGCCCTGTCCGCTCCTGGAGCCCAAGGAGCCAGGAGGGAAAATGAAAACCAAAGTCTCTAGAATCATCGGGCCCCAGCTCCTCCCTCGCTGTCTCTCCTTCCCTTTCAAGTTGACCTGGCAGGACTTTGCCCCCAGCCCCCAGCTTTTGTGCAAGGGCGAAGAGGAGGGCTTTGCCACGCAGGCGCCACATTTGATTCCGATTTGCGCCTGGCGTGTGATGACAAGAACCTGAAGCTGATAATGGACGAGGCCGGCCCTGGGAGGGCAAAGCCCCGGCGCTGCCATCGCTCTTGCTGCTGAAGCTGTCACAGGGTTGGATCGGCAGATACTCACCGAGCATCAGTTAGCCATGGGGGCTGGGCCACAGGGCCTTAGAGTCAGACCCTCTACTCTTCAAGGCCAGTCGCCAGGAGCTAGAAGGGCCAGTGCTCACCCTACCCTGTATGGGCAGCAGACACAGTGGGAGCAAGCAACTGTGCCAGGACACCTGTACAGGGAGACAGATGGCATTGTGACCCTGCAGGAGAGTGGGCAGTGGGGTTGGAGCATGTCTCTCTGTGGAAAGCTAAGAGCAGCAGGCCTGGAGCTTTGCAGTGGCCCCTGCCTCAGGAGATGGGACCATTCTGTAGGTTTATCACCAAAGGCTGATGCCCATTCTTCTGTTCCCAGCCTTTGTAGGGTCCTGGCAGCACCTCCTTTCCTCTCCATGTAAGTACTATGACTGTTCCCCAAGTGGCACAGCTGTTTCTGAAAGTGTCAGGGTTGGGGGTGGGAGTGGAGTCATTTACACAGCCATGCTGCTTTCCCTATGAGCATGCTCTCAGACTTGCTGGCTGGAGGACCACAGGCACACAGTGCAGAGCCCATGCCCTCAGCTGTCTCAACAAAAGCCAGCCATGGCCAGCCAAGGCCCAGGCTGATACAATGTGAGCAATGA
The DNA here is from genome assembly GCF_008632895.1 of Mastomys coucha. Classification (NCBI taxonomy): domain Eukaryota; kingdom Metazoa; phylum Chordata; class Mammalia; order Rodentia; family Muridae; genus Mastomys; species Mastomys coucha. Next base: position 29,904,538 of record NW_022196905.1, on the reverse strand, counting down.
ACCATTGCTGTTGTGTACCACAGAGTCTCCTAGCCAGCAGAGGCTTTCTGATACACAGCCAGCTGCAGGCCTTTCTCTGATGGCTCAAGACAATCTGCGTTTAGATGCTTCTTGGCTTCTCTATGGTGGAAAAACTCTACTTGAGTGTTGGTCCTTTTATCCCTAAAACCCCCAGATAGTAATAGTATCTGCTCTTGAATCTAGCTTGTTCCCTGCACAGAGAGCCAGATGCTACAACAAAGAAGAACACCAAACACCCAGTAGGATGTCAGCCTCCAACAACTACATCCAGTTCTCCCCATGCCAGCTCTCAGGTTAGTCCACTGGATATTTATGGCGAGGTGCATTGTTACCTGTACCTCCTGACCAGGCTGCTTTGCACACACCTCTGACTGGAGATAAAGTGTGGGGCAGCCAGTCATCAGGCATTTAAGAGTAGGGACTCTCTGCAGAGCTACAGAGACAGCACACATGGCAAGTGTCCTGTGAGGTGGGGTCAAGCCCCAGCCATGCTGGACTGGGTTACCTGTACTTGGCTGGACCTTTCTTCCTTCCAGAAGAGTGAGCAGCAGAGATTCTGCCAAGTGCAAATTTGATAACCAGACACCGTGCTGAGGCCCTGGACAGCCCAGCCTGCCTTTGATCCAGGCTGTCTGGGCCAGCCGTTCTTTAGCTGCCGAGAGTCTGTTTTCCATTTTGAGTTTGGCTGGGCCCTCCTTTATGGAAGATCGGTTTTCAGGCCCCAGCAGACAGAGCTGTGGGCAGGAAGCAAAAGCTCCTCTCTGTGGATCTCCAGCCTCTGGGAGCCAGCAGGGGTCCTGGGAAGCTGCAGGATCTTTGTGGGATGGAGATGGTCATACTCTAAGGTGGGGAGTTCCCAAGGCACCTCTGCATGGAAACTGTTGTCTGATGCATAGCCCAGTGTCAAAATTCTGAGGTCTCCTGTCCCATCAATGGGGCAGTAAATGGGAAATCCGAGAATGGGAATCAACTTGGTAAAGGAAGGCAAGAATTTTACCTTAGTGGTTGCTTAAGTGTTAAATGAATCTAAGGGTGGGTGGATGGACAGATGGATGGATGGGTGGATAGATAGGTTGGTGGGTGGATGAGTTGATGGCAGGTAAATAAAACTGATACATAGATGAAATGAATAGATGGATGGGTACATGGATGAACAGGTAGGTGAGTGGATGGAGAGGCAGGTAAGTGTATGGATAAGTACATGGGTGAATGCATGGGTGGCTGGACAAGCAGATGGATGATACATATGTAGGCTATGAGTTAATGGATAGATAGTTGGATGGATGGATGGATGGATGGATGGATGGATGGATGGATGGGCAGGTATATGGGTGGCTGGCTGGCTGGTGGTTAGAAAGATAGGTGAGGGTGTTGCTGATGGATGCAATCTACCATTCTTTGCCTTTAAATCATGGATGACCCATCTTCTCAAGGCTGATGATAAGGCCTGCACCTCTAGAGAGAAACAACGTCACAACCTGAGGGTCATGTAGTGTGACAATATGATGTCACAAAAAACCAGGAGCAAGGACCAGAGGTAGTGTCCTGTCCAAGCTGCTTTATGCATTTGAGTAAGTCTGCAGCATGCTAGATCCACAGGAGGGATCCTGTCTCCTCGGGTCCCTTCTTCATGATTGCTGGGGGCTGATGCATACGCTTGAGCCTGAAGCCCTCTGGGGTGTCTCTGAAGCTGGCCTGTGGGAGGACCTGGGTTCTCATGTAGTCCTGGGCTAAGGCCCTCCTGGTAGGGCTTTCCTCGTGAAGAGATGCTGAGGCAGGGCATGATGGGAAGACAGCTTCTGCAAGACAGGAGATGCAAACCAAGGACCACAACCTTGGCTTCAGACTTCTATCCTCCTCAACTTTACAAATAGATGTCAATGGTGTTTTCATTTGTGATTTCTTATGTCAGCCTGAGCTTGCGTCCTTCCACACACAAAGCAGAAAGCACCAGGATGTAGATTCAGCCACTCCTCTCTGAGAGGTCTGTCAGAAGCTGATGCACCGAGGACTGGGCTTGATGACAGCTGCATGGTCACCAACGATGCTGAGTGATGTGGAGTCAGCCTCAACACACCCACCCCATGCTGAGCAGTGTCCAAAGAAAAGCCTCCTTCATGGGAATCTTGCTTAGCCAGGCAGGTGACAGGATGGATATCACTGTCCCATCTGCCTTCCCATCACCACCAGTGACCACTCAGGAAGCAGGGGCTGATGGCTGCTGTTGTCAAGGAGTCCTGCCTCTCACTGACCAGTAAAGAAGAAATCCCCAGAGACCCTCAAAACCACCCCACTGCCCTGAGCAGGGTCACAAGTTCTTCCAGATGGGATGGATTGACCCAGCCTTAGTTCCAGAGTGGGTGACAATTTTATTGTTTTGGAAAGCAAATTATTGATAATGAGGCTATAACATGGACATAGATGTATCTGATTCATGAATGGACATGGCTGTTTTGATAATGCTTTATTTACAAACTAAGAGAACAGTAGAATTTGGCTCACAAGATGCAGCTTGTTGAGCTCTACCATAAGCCAAGCATGGATGATCCTTTTGGGGCTGACCAGTTGCAGTCCCCATGGAGGCCAGGACAGGAGCAGTGAAGTGACCAGGGTTACACAGCTAGCTGAAACCTTTAGACCTGCTATGGAGACCTTCATTCATATGGGTAGGGCCTGGGAGAATGGTATTGCAGGGCCAGAGAGCAAGAGAGCTCTTTCTGCTTAGAACAGTGCATGACTTCTCAAAAATCTTATGAATGTTTCTTTCTGGAACTTTCCATTTAATATATACAGACTACAGGTGACACCCTACAAGTAAAATGCAGAAAGCGAGACCTTAGATGAGGCCAGACAGCTGTGCATGAGAGCTGAAAGCCTTGGTTTGCCACAGAGACATGTAGAGCATGCGCCATGCCTCCTGCTGGGGTTAAAGCACAGGGGACACTTGATAATGACAGAGAGTCCTGGCCACCACACATGGTTTTGAAGATTTTGAAGTTGCAGTGATTTCCCTTTTACAGCTTGGGAAGCAGGCACAGGGAGTCTGCTGGGTCCAAGAGTCCACAATCCCACATGCAGGTGAGGACAAGGGCATCACCATTGTGGAGTGGTCCGCCTTGCAGTGTGGATGCCTTGGTGCTCAGGTCTACTGGGAAAGTATTGAGGCGTGGAACCAGATGCTATATACTAGCCCGGTATTTCTCATGTTGCCCATGTAGCTTTGTATACTTTCATTATGACTGTTGGGCTTAGCACAGTGATTTGAGAAGTTGAGGGACATGGCACCTCCCACTCCCACTGCCTACTTGGAGTGGCAGCAGTGTATGTGAATTAGTTCTGTGCAAGTTCCCACATGTGAAGGAGAATTCAGACCACAACCCCTCAGTGAAGGCACAGGGCCTGGGTTTTGAAAGCCATCAGAAAAGCTTCTGTCTCATTCATGGACTCTAGAAGGTTGCAGTGTGTGGTCACTGTAAACACCCCTGCACTGCCTGGGTCAACCCTCCCACCCTTACCCTCAGGTACCCCATCTGCTGTCATCTGCCCCTCGAGGAAGGCTCACTTGCCCCCACCTTACTGAGGTAGACACCCAGGCTCAGAGAGCCAATGCTATTCTCTTCTTGCTGTGACATCTTCCAGGGCTACTGGCGACCAAACTGAATGGCTCTCTGGGTTGGAAAAAGAGGAAGGACCACACAGGCCACCTCAGCTTCACCAAACCCCACATCCCAGCCAGTCTCTGCTCATAGTCAGCTTCTATGTGACTCTATGACATGCCAAAACACAGGAGGAACCCGTGAGAGAGAGTGGGGTGGAAGAAGGAGAACTGTTAAGAGACAGTTGCTCTACACACATCTGAGTTCCCAAGGCTGTCTCAGGCACACAGGACTTCTTCATGACTGTGAATCCCAAGCCCTCCAGGGTCTGACTACACTTGTGGGTTGCACTTCTCCTTTCTGCCACTATGGGGCACACTTCTCCCCTGTGAGCAGGTGTCATGACACAACTCAAGCTGCTCTTTCCTTCCCTGCACAGACTGACTCTTCAGGCCTCCCTCAGCACAATCCATAATTTCTTTAATAAAACATTAACTATGGGAAATCACCCAATGTAGATGTGCATTTCTGTTCCAGTATTCACCTCATCTTTACAGCACATGAGAGGGTGTTCACAGCAGGGCAACTGGGCTGGCAGAAGCCTAGAGCACAGTGATGTTCATTCAACTCTCTCGGGCTCTGGGAAAGTCCCTGTCCTAGTCTGAGCCCCCAGTTGTGGGTCAGAGGCTGGCACCCCCTCACTGGGATCCCCATGGAAGAGGATTGCTTTTGTTGCAGCCTCAGATTTAGAGTAACAAGTCCCCAGTTGAATTTAAGGGTGATGAGTCCAAACCCACTGGTCCCATCAGAAAGGAAGAACTGACACCTCTCAGAAGAGGGTGTGTGTGACTGCATGACTATTCAGGGTGCCCATGTTTGCAGAAGGCAGGAGAGGAGCCTTCATTTATCTAAAAACTAATCTAAGTCCAAGGAAAACCAATAGACTGTCATCCAAGCCAGGTGTGGTGCTGAGCTCCTGTAATCTCAGTACTTTGGAGGCTGAGGCAGGAGAATCACAAGTTCAAGGTCATTTTCAGCGATGGCATGTGTTAGAGTCTAGTCTGAACTAAAAATCCTATCTAAAAATAACAGAACAACAAAGACTTGTTCATCCAAGACCTTTGCTATACATCCACTATGTGCTGGGTGGAAGTGATGAGCAGGCTCACCTCCAAGGAGCTCACAGCGACATGACATGCAGGACACAGACAGATGGATCCAGGTGGCAGTCCAGGGTGGCACAGGAAGCCCCTAAGGGAACCAACAAGGCTTTGTAGCCACATAAGAAAACCTTAGACTGGCTGGAGATTAAGCCAGCATTGATGGAGGGAGAAAGGAGAACAAAGCGCAACCTGGCGAAGCTATGGGCATGAGAAGGGGAGGACATTTGGGCTCTGAGGCTACCAGGCTGGGATCTGGGAGCCCCCCCCCCCAAGGGTTTCACTCCACCCTGACTGACCAGCTTACTTAAGCCTCGGTTTCCTCATCTATAAGAGGAGGCATCTGTCTTCAGTTCTGGAATGTGGAGTGATGTAAACTAAAGTATAATAATAATAATGTCAGAGGAACATGGTAGAGATGAGCTACCATCCTTCCCCAGTGTCAGTGACCAGCCTCAACATGTGGCGGGCCAAAGACATCTCCACCTCACCCGGCAGCTTGCTTTGTGGACACATTCTCTCCATGGCACTGCAGAGGTGACTGCTCCCCTGCCCTGAGATCTCCCAAAGTCACTTGCAGCCTGGCCTCTCACCAGGATACCTGCATATTCATAACATGTTGGAGGCCATCTCTTGATCCTCAGTTCCTTGCTAGTCGTCAGTGTGTGGAATAGGGTGTGGAGTTAGACAGACCAACATACATACATACATACATACATACATACATACATACAAACAAACAGGCCAAGAATAAGCCCAAAATTCATGCTCTCAATTACAGAATGTCTTAAAATCAGGAAGTCCACTGTGTAGAGGACACCACCTCTGCCTGGAAGCCATGGTCCTCAGTGCTCTTCACAGGTTTGCCACTTGCTTGGTAAGGTGGCTGTGCCATGCTGGAGTGAGCACCTACCAGGCATGAGAGAGGTCTTGAGACCGGGATTCCCAGGAAATACAACCCAGTTGTTCCGGGATGCTCTAGATGTCAGGGCATTTGCTAATATCTAGGTATTGCACAGAAGCAAAGGCTCTTGGGTAAGATGGTGCCAATTGTCCCTGACAGGTAGCTGCATGTGTGTGGCTGTGGTTAGAGAGTGGAGCCTGAACAGTAGTCCCCGAGTCTGCAAGAACCTGGGGAGTGACCATGGAGAGCCAACTCAGGATCATGGGGACAGGAAGGAGGGTGGAAGGGAGCTGGGGCTAGCCTATGACAAGGCGTGCCTCAGAATACTTGTGTATTAGATACTTTTCTCATTGCTATGATCAAATAGTTGATAAAAAGCAATTCAAAGGAAGAAGGGCTTAGTTGTGGTGCAGTCTAAGGGCACACACAGCATGGCAGCAAGATGATGGGGTAGCTCAGCAGCAGCCAGAGAGCAGAGAGGACAGAAAGTGGGGTGGGGCTAGATAATCTTAAAGCCCATCCCTACTTCCTCTCCCAAGGCTATACCTCTTCAAGTTTCCACAACCTTCCCTGAAGCAGCATACCCAGCTAGGGACAGAGTGTCCAAACTCAAGAACCTGTGGAGCCATTTCACACTTGAACTACAGCCCAGCACTTTTAAATAAAAAAAGTTGGCAGGAGGGGACAGGGTGGGATTTGAGCTGGAGGCCTGACTGTCCACTTTACAACAGTGCTGTAATTTTGAGTGCTCCCCCACCAAAGGCCTTGATTGTAGACTGCAGCATTATCAGTAGGTAAGGGAACCTCTGAGAAGGAGGTCTAGGCAGGGGTTTTTAGGTCATTAGTGGAGATGGCGATGATCCAGTCTCTTGCCTTGTACTCCTGCCTTGCCACAGGCCCAAATGCAACAAAGGACCCCAGTTCTCTATCTCTCCAGGGACTTTGTCTCCCAAGCTCCTGGTCTTAGCTGGACTTGAGCATCAGTGTCTCTTCAGTGACACTAACAGCCCTCAAGTTTTAGCGGCTTTCTTTCTCCATCCCTCCCTTGAGCACACAAAAGTGGACTGAAGTAGGGCTCACCCACACCTGCAGTGCCTGTCTGGGAGAGGCAGGCAGAGCAGAGTCTAAATCCCTCTGGAGTGACTCCAAGGACAGCTTCTGGTGGCTCTCAGATTAAACAGCAGCTTCTCTGGCTTCTTAGTTTTCAAAGTGCCACTGAACCCAGGGCAGGGTGATTGGTGGATGGCCTGGCATGTTGCTGTCTGAGAAGGTAAGGAGGAAGCACACAAGCTGTTGGGATCTGAGGGGCTGGCCAGTGAGCATTGGGGAGTAGGGGTAGGGGACAAGATGAGACTGGGTGTGCCACCAGGGAAGTTGGGGAGCTAGGGAGAAGAACCAATGCTGATCTTAGAATCCCCAAGGAGTAAGGACAGTGACATAGGAATGGGCACAGCTAGGGGACACACCTGGGAAGCTGAGGCCAAGGATGCTTCTAGAAGGGAATGTGGTACAGCGCTTTGTGGTTCAGAAAAAGAATCCTGGCTGGGGTCAACAAAGGAGGACACCGGCCCAAGGCAGCCTGCCCTGGTGTGAGCCACACTACAGTGGCTCCTGTGGGTGGCTGGAGGCTTTGGTGATCTGTTGCAATAGTCCTAGTTGTCAAGTACACGGGAAGACCCCCTCATTCACAAACTGTCAGCAATATGTTTAATTTCTGGTAAGGTTGGTACCATTAGACCCTCAGAACATTCTTACTGTTTTGGTTGTAATAAGCTGGCTAGGCTGATGGACCATTCAAGAAGGAGGCAGGGTGGAGCAGAGAATGGGGAGAGAGGAGTGGGGACTTGTTGAAACTGCCAGCTACCACAGCAGGGAGGATGAAAAACCAGGAGCAGCTGGTGAGGAGGGGAAAGGTCATGGTGGTACTTCTAAAGAGGTAGGGTCCCTATCTATGTGCTCCAGAGAGGTGTCCCAGGATGAGGCTCCCAGTGGGGCAGAGGGGCTGGGCAGAGGCAGCTTTAGTTGAAGTGATGGGAAGGTATTTGAGACGGGAGTGGTGATGGTGCGAGCAGCCCTGGGGAGAGGAAGAGGAGCGGCAGCCATGTCCTGTCAGGATCCAGGTCCTCAGCAGGAACAGAGCCCTGAATGTACTGGAATGGATGCAGACAGCCTCTGGGATTCTGGGATTCTGCTCTTAACACCGGGCTGCTGTGGGCCTTTCCTCGAAGGCAGAGACCTGAGGCTAGGAGGAGAGGTGGGTCAGACGCCTCAGATTTCAAGAGCCAACTTCAAAGGGGCTGGGTTTGGAGGACCAGCCCAGGAATGCATGGGGCAGGCAGGATGGTTGAGGAGCCCCTCCCATGGGATGCTGGCCTGACCCCCAGCTGGGGTTGGGAAGCTGAGGCCAAGGGCACATTGACAGGGTGGGGCCTAGCCCAGCATCTGCGGCCCTGTGGCTCCAGCCTCCTTTCACCTGTGCCCCAGGACCACCAGGGTCACCTGCCTTCCTCAGGTCCTGGTTTTCTTCTTGGTGAAGCCACGGGGGCGGGTAATGGATACTCTCCACTTGCCAGGGAGGGCATGAAGCTGTGGGAGGAACCAGTGTGAGTCTTCCTCTCTGTGGAAGGCTGTGTATACCTAGAGCCATGCAGGTACACTACACAGAGCTCAGAACATGAAGGGGCAATGCCTAGGCATAGTGAATTCCCGAGTCCTGGAGCTCTCTCTCCATAACATGCAAGTACTACACAGATACCTGGACACACGCACCCTCATACACACATATGCACACACAAGGGCACAGACACATACACAGATAGACTCCATACACATGTGTACACAAAAGCACAAAAGAACATGTCTTCATATGTAGAACATAGGTGCTAGACACACATACATGTGTTCCTCAACATGTGCACAAGATTTGCATACACACATGCACATACATACATGTGCGCATAGGCACAAGACCACATGTGTACAACTCACATGCACAACCGAGGCTCTGTCTGTTGATGTAAACACTTTCCAAGAGATGGGAGTAAAATGCTTTCTCCCCGAATCGTTTAATTAAAGCGCCTAATTAGAAAAATCAATAGCAGACTTTACCAGCTACAACTCGGGTGTTGGAGTAGTCCACATGTGGCATCCTGTGGTCGATCCCAGTCCAGGCTTCCTTTAGGCACTTCTCTTCCAATGAGGTGGGACACACCAGGCCACCAAAGGCAGCAAGTGTTTTCCAAATACACTTCTTTTTCCCACCTATGGTAGATGAGACCTGCTTTTTAGGGAGCCCAGACCCAGTGCCTCCTCTGTCAGGAAGCCTTCAAGGATTGCTCCAGGAGGACCCCCAACTACACTCCTGCCCAGTGCTCCTCTCAGGAGCTGGATGTTCTCACATTGTAGCTGGCTCAGGACAGCATGGTGGCCAAAGGGCAGCCACACTGCCTACAGTGTCCCTCTTTCTTGTCAGGGAGTTTGTACCCCAGAGAGGTTTCTAGAGCCTAGAACATTCCGGTTCTCTATACCGTGGGTCTTGTCACTTTTTGCATCGGGCAGGGACTGAACTTGAGCTGTGCAAAGCTACAAGGCCACGAAGTGATCTGGGAGCCACTTAGTAATGGCTGCCGGCTCTGGTGCCAGCATCCAGGTCTTGCCCGTGAACACGGCCTTCAGTGGTCCTGAGCACCCACAGACATCTGCAGCTCTCATGTAGCCGGGGTCGGAGCATCACACTGAGGGGCTAGGGACTATAGCCTCCTCCCACACATCCTCAGCAACTGCAGGTCTATGTCCCCCTCAGGGCATTGTGTAGGATAGAGTCCCTGGGGACACTGGCCTTGTGGGTCCCATGGGGCATTTCAGGAGACAGCACCTCCTGTGTGTGGCTGCTTGCTGTGCTGTGACCACGGCTGTCCGCAGGTGGGCAGATCTTGGGCTTCTTCACCCTTGGAGAACCAGAGTTTTAGCTGCAGGTATGTGAGCCGTTGTCTATACTCAGGACTCACGTTCTCTTTCCTTACCTACGGAGTGGGGTTGCTTGCTCACCTCAGACTAGACACACTTGTCCCTCCATTTTGAAAGCAAAAGCTTTGTAGCCAATTGAAAGTAGCCCTGGCATTCAGCCCTGGCTGGCCAGGCCAGAAGATTCCTCTCATTCTCCTGAATGCTCCCCCATCTTACCCAGCAGTCAAAGGTTCTTCTTTCCATCTCTAAGACGTGAACGTCTAGTGAGTAGGACAGGGTGCCTATCCACTCCCTAAGTCCCCACATTTCTACAGTGTCCCCATCCTGCTGCCACTTAGTGGGTTTCTAGAGAGAAGCGAGATGCAGGGCCACACTGCTATATACTGTAGAAGTAGGGCCAAGCCATGGTTACATCCTGGGATTCTGCACATCTAGCCCTTTCCTGGGTTCATCAGCTTCCCTGGCTTCCATGTCCTATAGACTGTGACCTTCCAAAGGGATTCTTCCATGTTCCTGTCTCATGGGCTCTCACACATATACCCACAATCTGTGAAAACAAGCACACACGCACACACAGACACCTGTGCGCACATGTCTACACATGTGCATGTGTGTGCATGCACACACACACATACACACACATTTGCTTTTTGTTTGATATATTTTAACAAACAATCCTACTGCACTTTTGTCCCTGAAGTTGGCCTGGGACTCACTATGCAGCTCAGACTGGCCTCAAATCCACATTGATCCCCCTGCTTCAGCCCTCTGGGTGCTGAAATTACACTCACACACAGCCTCAGCGCTCTTCCATGTGGGACCACTGTCCAATAAAACCAGGTCTACCTGAATCCAAGGTGGCAGCTCCCTGGCAGGTGCTTGGTTGATGGGGGTGAGACCAAGCGACTGGTGACCTTACTGCTGGGCAGCTGACCTTACTGCTGCTTTGGCATCCTTCAGGATAGACTGAGCACAACTGTATAACTGTTTCTTTCTGGAACTTTCCATTTAATATACTCAGGCTATAGATGACAGTATGTGACCCCAGATGAGGAAGGACAGCAGTAAGAGCAGAAAAACAGTATACAGAGCTGCAAGCAGATTGCACACAGTGAGGCATGAATCCTGCATCCACCCATCTCTAGACAGGGACCAGGGGGCAGAGAGCACGAAACACAATATTCAGTGGCCTGAGGACAACCTCAGAGGATACCTGTTCATCCCTTTATCTTCAGGATTCTAAACCAGACACAGTCCCCTTTTCAAACAAATTTTGATCTTGAATGTCAGGCTGTGATCCCTCTCCCCACCTCCACAAGACCCTGTGAACTCTCTCTGTCATCTTGGAGACAAAATTCATCCCCGCCCCACCCATGAGACCATCAAGGAGGTGGTCCCATGGCCTGGCCCTCAGCTGGTAGCCCACCCCTCCCTTGTGCCTGGCTTCAGGATGACCTGAACCCATCCCTGGGACTTTTACTCTCTGCCCTGCCTGGACACACTCCCCATCCTTCCACCTGTGGTTCTGCCACACTGTGATCCTTATTTCTCTTGGAAACGACTCATAGCCCAGGTCCTAGTTCAGGTTCCTGGGATGTTCCCTTTCCTGAGGATGCTGAGCCACCCCTCCCTTCCAGATCATGCCGCTGTCTAGCTGCTGTCTCTGGTGAGTTCTTGGGCATTATTTCTGTTTACAGTGAGTCTTGCAAGGCCAGGGCTGCCTGTGTCCTGATACCTGGGGGGTCTCTGGTTCCCAGCACAGTGTCCTGCAGGAGGGGCTCAAAGGTGGTGGAATGAATAAAAGAAAAAGAGGGGAGCGGTATCCTTGCAAAGGGCTTGGCAACCAGAGGCACTGCCAGGAGGGTGCAGCCCCAGGGAGACAGACCCTCAGCCTGCCATGAACAGAATAAAATCCAGCTCTAGCCCGGGAGCCACCACTGAGAGGTCTCAAAGAGGCCTTGCAGCAGGGAAGTGACTTGAAGAGGCAGGGGACATTTCTTAGGCAGGGGAGGGAGGTCCTGGGCATGGAGAACAGTGATGTGGGGGTAGGGGGCCAGGGGCCGGGCACTGCATGGTACAGGAGCTAGTTCAGAATTGCCGGAAAGAATCCAGCTGGGCGCCATCTCCCTGTATCATCAGAGCTGTTACAATGTAGCAAAACCAGAGAATCAGGGAATGGAAGTGTTTACACCAAGGCAGTGGCAAGGCTCTGAATCAGGCTTCCTTCTTTTTGTATCCCCTGCCCCCTCTTTCCTCCATATCCCCTAACTGGAGAGCTGGCTTTGCCAACTCAGTGCTGTTCAGACCTGGACAAAAATGTCCATGACCACAGGAAGGACACCGGAAATGGTGCCATTCAAGGCCTCAGGAACCTGCCCAAAGCTACCTCTGAAGTGTCTGCTTTTTCCAATGAGGGGTGATGATGTTTTGTTAAACTCACTGAGGCCACCTGACTTGGAGACTGTCCTAGAGCTTTACAGGCCAGCTGGCCCTGCTTCAGGAGGGCAGCTCTGCCCATTGCCCTCAGGACCATTCTTTGCCCTTGTCAGACTGGGACGCCTAGCTTCCTGGTCCAGGAGCTCTCCAGAAGAAGTTAGGGCCAAACTCAACATCACTTCAAGATTGATTGAAGAGGATCAGAAGGATGAGGAGGAGGAGGAGGAAGAGGAGGAGGAAGAGAAGGAAGAGGAAGAGGAAGAGGAGGAGGAGGAGAAGAAAAAGAAAAGAAAGAAGAAAGAAAAAGAAGAAAGAGAAAGAAGAAAGGCAGTGAGGCAGCGAGGGTGCCGGCTTGGGGGTGGCAACTGTGCAGGCACTGGGCAATTATCCTTTGAAATTAGGCTAGCCAAACAGATGTTTCTATTTTCATCCTGTCCTGCTCTCTTTCCAATCCAGCGAAATTAGTTGCAAAGTCATCAGTCACCCAATCACACTAATAGGCTAATAGTTTAACATCCGATCTGCCAGAGCTGGCGGGGGCAGGCGGGAGTGGCAGAGCCACTTCGTGCTTCCTTCCCACTGAGCAGATTGAGCAGCATCTGCTCTAACACAAGTTAAACCTTGCAGTTGACTTTATTTTCTTTCTCCTGGTCCTCGGGGTCCCGTGCTGGGGGGAGATAAAGTGAAACACATTTGCTTCCCCGGAGGGAGGAGGGACACCGAGCTGCCTTTCTGGAAACTCGGCCCATCAATCATAAACTGATTACAAATTCGTCACCTTGAATCAATTTCTGTTCACAAGTTCAAAAGGCGCTATGAGCTCGAGGCTATCTGGAATATTCTACATGTGGAGAGTATTAACATTTGATCCAGCTCCTCCTTCAGAGGAGGAGACTAGCTGGGGAAGAGAGAGCAGTTTACACTGACTGGCCAGGATTCACACCCTGGGCCCCCTCCATCACAGGGGCATTAGGAAACTGTGGACCCAAGATGGGGGAGGGAAGAGACAAGAAGGCTTGCGTCTGATGGAGTCGATCACGTCACAACCAGCATTTTCTTTTTGACAAGAAATAAATGAGTCTTAAACATTTTCTGAAATGTATGTTCTTTGTGGTACTAGAGCCTCATGTGTGTGCTAAGCAAGTGCTCTACTGTTGGGCTGCAGCCCCAGTCTGAAGCCTTGAAGCCTGGGGTCTGACAGATGTTTCCTAGGGAAGAAGAAAATGAGAAAGACAAAGAGACAAAGAATGACAGTGATATAGAGGGAGAGACAGACAGACAGACAGGCAGACAGACAGACACAAGGAGGCAGGGAGGGGTAAGAGACACACTGAAAGAGCTAGAAAAAGATGGAGGCAGAAGGAAAGGTAAAGGGGCTAAGAGGGGAGAGAGAGAAGCGTGAAGGTAGTAGCCATTTCCCATAGACCCCCAAGTCTCTAGTCCCTTCAGATTCCAGATTATTCTCCAATTTTCAGAAACTTGGGGGGGGGGGAGACCTTTCCTGGGGATGTCTTTAAGTTTAGCCAGAGAGGCCAGCTGCAGAACCAATTGGCTCCAAACCCACTGGTCACAAGTAGGGAGAGGTGGGTGTGAAGGGGGCCTGGCAGCCACTCTGATTTCAACTCAGACTGGCCTACTGCTGTTATTTCTTGGCAAGAAGGAGAAAAGAGAAAGGAGGAGGGAGGAAGGGAGGGAGGGATGGAAGGAGAGAGGGAGAGAAGGAGGGAGGGAGAGAAGAGAGGGCAGAGAGGGCAGAGAGGGCAGAGAGGGCAGAGAGAAGACTGGCTCTGTTGCCATGGGGCCAAACTCCCTTGGATGGAGTGTGGGTGCAGACCTCAGCTCCCACTCCAGCAGGTGTGGGGTTCCTGTGACCCCCTTTGGTTGTAATAGGAGGCTGAGCCCTCAAAGATGGTGCAAAGTGCTTTCAGCATGGTCATTTCCCAGTTCAGAGCTCACTGTGGCCACACTCAATAGCAGCCCTAAAAATGTGTGGCCACCACCCAGGTATACTAAAGACCTCTCTCTGGTTCAGAGGAGTCAGACTGACAAGCACCCAGTATTGGCAGGTGTCCTGACAAGGTGCCCACAGCTGTAATGTCAATCCTAGGAAGCTCTGAGGTCCACAGGCTAGTGGCTGGGCTCTTGGTGCAGACATGACTGCCAAATTCCTATCAGGTGAACAGATACCTCGGGAGAAATTCAGGACACAGCAGAAAGAGAGTGTTCAGCAGGTCCCCTCCAAGAGTGAAGGCAGGGAGCCAGTTCCTACGGGGCCTGGGGAACCAGTGTGCTTTCATTAGGCAGCCATCACATCCTGCTTCACATACCTGCACACAGAGGCCACCAGAGACATCCACTTCCTTTTCCCAGAAGCCTGGGCACAAAGGACACAGACACCTGCTTTCAGTCCCCAGGATGTCAATTTGAACATAAGTGACCAGCTCTAAGGAACGAGGACTCAGGGCTCGGTGCCCTCAAAGCTGGCAGGCCTGGGCTGTCCAGAGGAGGCCGTTGAAAGCTGAGGCTCCAAGACAGCTCAGGTACTGTTCCAGGAGACTGGCACTCTTCATAGCCTGGGGCACTGTGTGCTGGTGACTGAAGTACCCCCTGGATGCCAGAGTGTCACTTAAGTAAGTTCTGTAGCTGTGCAGACAGCCAGAGGGAGGCAGCCAGAGTCCTCAGGAAAGGCTGGGTGGTCATTGGTCTTGGGGTCTCAAGAGGGAAAAAGGGACTCTAGTGGGCAGTTCCTGGTCTCCCCAGTGCTATACTATACCTGGGCCAGCAGGCCAGTAGAGGCTGGACCCTTAGGCTGGAACAATTGAGAAGTATATACAGGGTGTGAATATTGCTGCCAGCCACCTCAGCACATAGTTTGGTCTCTGCTTTCCCCTGAGGTTTCAAAGTTTAGTTATTTACACAGCTATATCACAAACACCATCCCTGGAGGCAGTACAAGGTGCTCAGCTCCAAGCTTCAGCCTCTTTATCCATGCAATGGCCATGATGCTTAACAGGATAGTGGAGGTCTACAGGTTGTAGACTTGGGCACTGAACATCCTACCTCAATTGGATTTCAGCTTCCTGGATTCCTTCTGCTCTGTCCATGTAGCTAGCAGAAGCAGGGAGCCACCCCAGGCCCATCTGGGGGACATCGCCAGAGAGCCCATCTGGAGCACATCCCTAGAGATTCCAGGGCATGTCTCATTTAGTAGAGCAAGGTACCAGGGTTGGTTGATGTCTGCAAGGACAAGGGGGAAAGCATTACCCTTCCTGTCCACAAGCTTTCCCCACTGGCCAGGAGGTTGCTTGGGATTATCTGCAGCCTGGGTTAGAAGGGGCCCCACGGAACACTTTTACCAATGAGCTGCCGAAGAAAGGGAGTCTTCCACTCTAGAAGGTTCTCTTTGTCCATGGGTGAAGTGTCCTTACCAGGCTTAAAGTCACCTTCCATGAACTCCCTTCCAGAGGCGAAGGAGAAGTTCTCAGTTTTGAGGCCCGTTCCTGCAGCCCTTGCCAGCCTCCTCACTCAACCCCCAACCCCACCTCCCTATGAGGTGGTGAGGAACTGAGAGCTAAGCCTGCAGTTTGAGCTACTAGTGACTTTTGCAACAACACACCAGCTTCCCAGGACTGGCCGGATTCTGCCAAATTTGCCTTAGGAGGATGCTCAGGCTTGAGGTCAGCTGATCCTCTTTCCTGTCCAGTCTACCACTGAGGACTCCTATCCCTGGGGCAGCCACTTAACCCCTGGCCCATGATAATGCAGCTCTGCAGGCCAAAGGCCACCCACCTTGTACATGGCCTGACGAGCTGACTTGGGAGAGGGGTTCTCAGCAGGCAGTGGGGTGTCACCAAGTTCAAGCTTGTAACTTTGCCTTCCTGCTTTGACCCTTGGTCACAGACACAGGGAAGAAAGGGCTCTGACATGGGTACCCACTCGCTACAGGGGCTTAAAAGAAAAGTCTGTTACAGGGTCCTGCTTGAGAAGAAATCAGACCCCTGGAAACTTCATTGTATCCCTTAGTGAACTGGTGTGACAGATGTTTCTGTCCTGATCTAGAACTTGGAAAGAAGAATGCTGGGAAGTGTAACTGTCGTTGGTTAAGATGAGCAGATGAGGCCATCTCCAAGCTAAGCACAGCTTCTTTAAGGGA
Organism: Mastomys coucha; assembly: GCF_008632895.1. NCBI lineage: Eukaryota > Metazoa > Chordata > Mammalia > Rodentia > Muridae > Mastomys > Mastomys coucha. The sequence continues at coordinate 29,888,302 of NW_022196905.1, read as the reverse complement.
AAGTGGGTATCAGGCTCATCTGATATCCCAGTTCAACCCGGCCCTGGAATCCAATTAGAAGCCAGCCCTAGGACAAGGCAGTAGACATTCAATGGAGACCAGAGTGTGGCCTTTCTAAGGTCAGTTTCATGCAGACAAACAGGCAAAGGGCCCTGTGGTAGCAGGTAGCCCCTAAGAGCTGACAACCCTTAGAATCTGTGTGAGGCAAAGGAGGGGCTCGCCTGAATCTCACAGGGTGGCCAGCCCTACTCACACCTTGATCTTGGACTCTCACCTCTAGAGTAGAAGAGGATGTGAGTCTACTGTCTCAACCATGCTGTGTGTGCGGCTTCTCCGTGAGTGCCCTAATAAGCTAGCACGAACTAGTTTCAAGTTTAAGCTGCACCACTAACCAGCTGAGTGACCTTGGATGGCTCATTTCATCTCTCTGAACTTTACTCTCCTGACCTAAAAACGCAGAAGAAGCAACTGACCCCGGGGAACAAGTGGGTGAGGTGCTGTGTGAGTGGTCGGTAGAAAGTCCCTGTCCCTGGTGCTGGTGTGGGGGTGGCATGAGGGGAAATGGGGCATTATGAGTTTCCGGTGGCTCCCTTTGATGTGTACAACCACATCCGAGGGCACGTGAAACACTTTGAGCCAGGTCGGGGCAGAGGAGCTCTGAGAAAGGCTGGCCCCCCGCAATTAGCTGGGGATTGGATTTCTCTTGGTTCCCAGGAGCCTGCCATCAGAGCAGATTGCTGGCAGAGGGCCACAGGTCCTGGACTGCATAGCCCCTGTTCTCATGCCCACCCCTCTCCATGGGACTCTGCTTAGTAAATATTAATTTACCCTCAATTACTAATGACAGGTCGAGGAAGGCCTCTCCCTGCCCTTCCAGGGCCATGTCCTTCAAAGTCAGCACCAAGCAATTAGAATTAATAGTGTCTGCAGGCGGGGCTCATCTTCTAGAGGCTGTGGCCAGCTTGAGTCCAAATAGCCACCTCTCCTCCTACAGAAGGCAAGAAAGCAGTGTGGCCAGGTGCCTGAGAGAAGCCAGGGGTCCCTGGCCCTAAGAACTCTTAGGGCTGTGGACTATCAGGGATCTCCATGGAGATCCAACAGGTGCTCCTAAATAAGAGCCCAGTACTGAGACAGGGTACAAAGGACTTTGATGGCACAGAGGGAGTCAGAGTAGAGACCTCTCAGGGCCTCAGCTTCTTCAGCTGGGTAGAGAGGTGATCAGGACTCCACTGGGTGGTCCCAAGAGTTGGGTGAGATGGTGGTAGTAAGGTTTACCTGCTACGTGGGTTGGACACACAAAAGGCTGAGATGGGTTTGCAGCAGATAGACTTAGGAAGTGAGTGGGGTGTGCTTCACAAAGCTCAGCACTGTGAGAAGGACTGCTGTCACCTCTGCCTTTCCCCAGCCCTCCTAGTTCCCACAAGGGCATGAGTACAAGTTCCCAGGCATGACACGTGGACCACTGCTGTTTCTGCTTCACAGCTGGGGAGCTGGTATCCAGGGTGCTGACTGGGCCCCTTACAGAAGGGTCTGTCCTGAGCTGCAGGTGAACACCCTCCCACTCTACTCTCACATACCAGTGTGGGTGCTGACACAAGCCAGGGCTGTGTCTAGAGGCATTTCCCCCTATCTCATTTGCATCTGCACCTTGGGACAACCCCCACGCCAACACACACAAAACACAGGGAGCCGGAAGTAACTGGGTGAACTCAAGGGCACTGATCCTGCAGTAGGGGGAGAAAGGCAAGAGGCCACTACCCCTGACCTTCTCCAATGGTCTCTAGGTGCATTCAGCGCTGACTCAATGAGGAATGTTGGTGTCCATGTGAGCATGGCACCAGTCAAACAGGACTTGACTTTCCCATGATGAAGAGATCCAAGCTGAAGGCCAGGCCAGGCCAGGCCAGGCCAGTGAACTGGAGGAGGAAGAGGAGAAGGAAGTAGTTTTCCTGTCCTCTATTGGGAAACCCAAAGTGTGCTGTGCTGAACTGTATCTCCCCCCCAATTCTTGGCTCTCCCACAGCTTATGTGATCCTTACTTGGAAATAGGGTTTGTGGAAACAAGGCCAGAGTGGAGAAGGGCCTAAGTCTCGTAAGGAGAGGAGGGAGAGACTCCGGCATGTGGAGGAGGCCATGTAGAGATAGGACAGGTGCTTGAGGGCCGTGGTCACAAGCTCAGGGACCCTCAGGAGTGAGAAGAGCAGAGGACAGACCCTCCCCAGTGCATTCATGGCTCCCCACAAATTTTGACGAAGCAAAACCAAAAACGTGTGGGATTTTGAATTGACTGTACAAAACCTAGCAGTAAAGCATGGAAGAATTTTTTTCTAAAGCACCATAGGACAGCACAAATTTCAGGTTTTTCTGACTTAGTAGTCACTACCACGAGCAGTTAATGTTACTAGTGCAGTGTGAAAAGCCACAACACATAAGGGGATGACCATGTTTAATAAAATGTTACTCATGCAAATAGGCAGCCAGTCTAAATGACCATTGTTCATCAACCCCAGCTGTCCATCAATGGAAGGGAAAGACACATCGTAACAATCCCAAGTGCCCCATCCATGAACATGGTCAGATGGCCATTTCTGTAGACTGTCTTCCACTTCACTCAGCAATGATTTGAGTTTTTATGTAGCGGTGTCACATAATCTCCATTATTTTCTATTCCTTCAAGTGGTCCCTATAACTATTACTTCATTTCAATTTCAAATTTAAAAAAAAAATCAACTTATGAGATGGCAAGATGGCTTAGGAGTAAGGACTTTTATTACTAACTCTAACAACCTCAGTCTGATCTCCAGAAGTTACATCATAGAAGGATAGAAACAATTCCTGCACGGTGTCCTCTGACTACCACACACATTAAATAAATAAATAAATAAATAAATAAATAAATAAATAAATGTTTTTTAAATTGGGGAATGGATAGATGTTTCAGTTGTTAAGAGCTCTTTTGGAGGACTTGAACTTAGTTCCCAGCACCCAACCATTGTGGGCATCTCACAAACACCTAGAATTGAAGCTCCAGGGAATCTGATGCCCTCTTCTGGTCTCAACAGGCACTGTACTCAAGGCACAAATGGACACACATAATTAAAAAGAAGGTATTTTAAAAGAAACTATTTTCTTTAAATATCTAAATGAAAGGAAAAAACTTCAACTTAAAAGCTATTGGCAATATGGAGAAATTTCTGTTGAGTTCTGAGAACTGGCTCTGCAGCCTGAAGTCTGACGTGATGTGCTTGTTAAGTCTAATGGACATTTAAAGATCCCTTCTGACTGTGTACAGTTAGGTGACATCCTATGACATGTTGATCAGTGTCAACTGCAACCCAGCAGCGGCAGCCATATGTTCACCATATAACTTGATTGTGTAATTGTTTTCTTGAGCTTGATTTAATCTTGTGGTGTTTTGCTCATGTCTTTAAATGGGAGAAATCTGGGGATCATGTAGCCAATTAGATTCCTCATCTAGAGGCTGGGGAGATGGCTCAGTCATTAAGTACCAGCACGTGAGCACACAGACTAGACTTTGACATCTCAGAAATCATATTTATGGGCATGATGGAGTGTGCCCATAAGCCTAGCACTGGGAAGGCAGAAATGAAAGCCTTCTCAGAGCTTACTGGCTACCCAGTTAAAACAACTAGTGAGCTCCAGATTGGAGACCCTTTCTCCAAAAGTAAGGCCAACCTCTGACCTCCAAGTACACGTGAGCACCCGCGTGCGCACACACACACACACACACACACACACACACACACACACACATCATCATCATCATCATCATCATCATCCACTGCCTCACTACCTCACTGGAATGTCGTGATGCTTTTATGGTCTGTGCTAATCTAGCATTAATCCTTCTCATTCTTAAACAGGGAATCTCAGATGTAAATGAGTTCATGCCAGCATTCGGAACCCACAGGCCAGTCCCCAGTGTGTCCCACTTGCTGGGTCTCCTCATTGGAATAAATGAGCCAGCTTTCCCCTATGCAGTACGATTGATCCACAAATTGGTATCCAGTGCCCCCCCCATCAAAGCTGACAATGTGTAAACCCCAGCCCTTGTCATCTGATGACTTCGGAAGCCACACACCTTCAGTTTCCAGGTTCAGACAAACCAGCGAACAAAACCAACTAAATGTCTCCATCGTGGGTGGGACAGGATGTCGGGACAGCTGCTCTAGTCAGGAAACAGGAGAGCTACAGAATGCCATGCCTCAGGTCCTAGTGCACAGAACCACCAAAGGCAGTCCTCCCCTCCCCTCTGCAAGACACACCAAGCCTCTTGGACTGGACACGGGAAGATCTATGGAAATATCTGGGTCCAGTTGCTCCATGATATTGGCCTATGGTAGCAGCTATTGTTTGAAAAAGGAATCCACTTAAGGTACCAGAAGGTGTTCCCATCTCCTACGGTGTCGAAGCGCTTGAAGACCGGCACCAGATGTCCTGAGCCTGCAGGGAATGCTCCCTGTCCAAAAAGATTGGCCTCCCCTTTATCTTTGTCATAAGAAGACTCTCTAAAAGGAGACCCACCTAGGGCTCAGCCTGGAAACTCAGGCAGAGAGTGAGTCTAGACATGCTCACTGGAGGCATTGTGATCTAAAGCAGCTGTGTTTCTAGAAGGATCTGTTACTCAGTGGAGATATTTGAGTGGGTGATTGAAACCAGGAAGAGACAGTGCCTGCAAACACACTCAGCTGATTGGAGGGATCTGAGAAGCAAGCTGGCGACTCCTGCATTTTTTACTGCTTAAAGATTTATCTATTTTCATTTTCTGTGTTGGATGTTTTGCCTGCATGAGTGTCTGTTTCCTGTGTACATGCAGGGCTCATAGAGGCTAGGAGAAATCATCAGGTCCCTTGTAACTGGAGTTACAGACTGTGGTTAGCAGCCACCTAGGTGCTGGGAATCTGGAATACCAGCCAAGTGCTCGTAACTGCTGAACCATCATCTCCCTAGACACACTACCATACAGCAAATTTTAAGGTTTATTAATTTTATTTTAGTGTATGAGTATTTTGCTTGCATGGATATCTAGCAACCAAGTGCACTCCCAGTACATGCCAGTGTATGTCAGAAGAGGGCATCAAATCCGCTGGAAATGGAGTTACGGGTAGCTGTGAGTCACTGTGTGTGTGTGTGCCAGGACCCAAACTCATGTCTGCTGGAAGAGTGGCCAGTCCTCCTAACTGCTGAGCCATCTTTCCCTTGAGTTTCCAAGGGTTCTTCACCACAGAACTGGGAATAAAACTAGTCTTACCTCCCAGCATATAAAAACAATAAATATTTGCTGCATGGATACCTGAAGGAAAATAAACACTCTAAAATGCTGGAAACCAGAAAGGCCACTGTGCGGGCCATGCGTGGCTAACGGAGCAGCTGTGCGGGCCATACCTGGCTAACTGAGCAACCAGCTCAGGGGGGCACAGTCTCTAGACCCCTCAGCTGACTTTGTCCTTACTCTGACTCATGGAGTTCCACCTGTCCCCAAGTCCCTGTGCTGCCTGAGCATGTCAGGAACACAGGCCTGCCTGCCCTCTTCATATGTGATAGCTTGGGCCAAAGTAGGGCTTGAGCAAGTAGCATTCAGCCTCACACCACATTCAGCCGCAGATGGGCTTACATGTATGAACGAAATGTTTTCTGAGAAATTAATATTTTTAGAAGCATTTTTGACCCAAATCTTTTATTACATGGAACACAATAAAATAACATTAATATACAAATGTTTAATATATTGGCTGTGAATGATAAAATTGTAATAAATTATATTATATGAAGTATTATACACATATATTTATATATTATATATCTATACTATATAGATTTTATATATTTCCCTCTAGTTTATTTTTTGTTATATTTTAAATATTTTTTGTAATATTATGTACATTTATATATAAATGTATTGGTTGAGCGATTGATAAGCTTACTTTTTTTTTTCTAGTACTGGTGATTGAAACCAGTACTAGGGAAGCACTCTTCCTCTGACCCATAAGTGTATTTATATAGCATATTACATTATTTTAATATACATTTCATAATGTCTTTATATGCTATATATCTTATATACATATGACATGTGAAAATAGTATATGCATATATACTATACATTTTTCTACCTTCTAGCAGAAATCATGTGGTTCTGGCGGCTTCTGCTGTCTAATACACTGACTGGACAGTCTCTCACATGAAACTTGAAATAGCCTCTGACTGTGCTCCCTAGACAGTAGCACTAAATGTGTAAGTTCAAAGTAGAAAGCTAGCCGTGGTGACCATCAGCGTGTCCACTCGATCAGACTCTGTCTTAGCAGTCCCATCTGCAGAGTTGGGCCACCCTGAGTGGCTAGTCCTTGGAAAGGGGATGGGGGCAGATGCTCCTCCACGGTGGCTAGAAATGCCATTATTCTTAATAGGAGGCCTGGAGTGACAGGTGCCATCAGTCAGAGCGCACTAACACCCACACAGGTGGATATGATCAACAGTTCATTATACACATAAACTAGAGACCAAGAGAAAGGATTAAGTCCACAAAGCCACAGCAGGCTTCAGCCCAGAGCAGTACCACAAGGGAAATATGGACAAACACATGTAGCAACCTGATAATCACTGTGTGAGAGGAAACAGACACCATAGCTCACAGTTCGAAGGTTCCAGCTCAGAACAGGAAGGCCACGTTGCTTTGAGGCCTGTTGTGGGGTGGGGAGTGGACACAGTGAAGAGAGCTCATGGCTCATCAAAAGTGCTCACTGCGTGGTTGAGAAGAGGAAAAACAGAAAAGGAAGAGACCTCCCTAACCCCTTAAAGAGCTCTCTATCAACCACCTAAATGTCCTGCTAGGTCCTATCTCGGAGGCTCCACCACTTGCTAGCAATGCCATGCTGAGGATCAGCCTTTAACACACAGACTATCTGTGAGGATATTTAAGACTCAAACCATAGCAGGCCATGAGCAGGAGGGTTCTCGGGACCGCTGGTCATTTCTGGTCTGCCCAGTGGTCAGGCAGCATAGGAAAACAAACCAGTACTTGGGAGCCACACAGTCCTGCATTTTTCTAGGATGAGAGATGTCAAGAGAGTCTCCAGCAAGAAAGACAGTGACAGGGCTGCCAGGCACTTCCCTGGCCAGTGCAGTGGTTCCTGTCTCTAGACAGAGCCAAGGATCAGGTGTTGGTGCATGCAGGGTTAGATCCACGGTGGGTGCTCCCACATGCCTCAGGTGTATTGGGCAGGCCTCGTGGCAGGCTGTCTGGAGGGCTGAGCAAGAGCAGGCCAGGCTGGAGGGAGCAGAACCTTAATGAGAGCCAGGTGGGGCCACACCTCGTCTGCTGGGCAGCAGCACCTCCTGGCTTTGATCAGTGATAAGGCCTGCATGTTCCCAGGACCCCTGCCCTCTCCATAACTACTCTGCCCTGGCCACCACTTCCCCTTCAAAAAGCCAGCTCTCATCACTAGCCACAGATCGGACAGGGAGAAATCAGAGCTAAGGGGGAAGGATCATTTCTCTGTGACCCACTCCCAGGGTGACTACAAAATACACCCCCCCCACACACACACACATGCCCCAGATACACAAGCAGGGTACCCTCAGTCTGGGCACCTCAAAGCAGCCAATACTACTGAGTCTTGAGGGAAGAAACCCCTCCCCCCATTTTGTCTTTGTTACTTCTGTCCATTTGAAAGTTTTCTCTGCTCCGTGGTGGGAGCTCTTTGGCAACTGCTTCCCAGAGAGAGAGAGAGAGAGAGCTGCAGAGGGTCAGGATCCTCTCCTCCAAGCCTTTGCTCTATTGGGCAATGGTTTGGTGGGGATGGGGTTTGAGCAGGTCTCTACCCGGGTTGATTAGGGTGTGTGTGCCTGGAATTCTGTCCCAGGCAGGGGTATACAGGCATAGAGGTTCCACAGTTCTCAGAAAGTCCACTTTTGGGGATAGTGAGGTAGCTTGGCAGGTAAAGACACATGGCATCAGGTTTTGATCCCTGGGATCCACATGGAGGAAGAAAAGAGCAAAGCTGTCCTCCAACCTCCACAGATGCACACACATTAAATAAATAAATAAATAAATAAATAAATAAATACATAAATAAATACATAAATACATAAATGCAATAAAATAAAAAAGAAACTCTCCTTTTCTGGGTGGTGAGAAGGAAATGGCTGTGTTCCATCCTTGCTCCACAGATCATCTCTGAGGTGTCTGGGGCAGCGCACCTTCAATGGAGTCTTCTTCTGCTGTACAATTTTACGGCCCACAATTCATTAGCAGCATGGTCAGCTCTGGCCAGGGCAGCAGGCTGCTTCTGAGAGCTTAACCAACCAATTTGTCCAGGGGACAGAAATGAATGGCTTCCTTAATGAGCAGCTGTCTGGGAGCCGCGCCCACTCCACCGTGGCATTAGCAGCAATTGGACTGTTATTAATTTATATTCTGCCTCTTAAAGGAGAATCTATACTGTCAAGGCCATGGGGGAGCACCTTGTTCATTCGCTTTCCAAATCTGTCTAAATTATTCAGGCCAGCTAATGAATTTGTCGTGGCCCACACTCCTACAGCGTCTAGACGGAACCCAGAACGTCAGCAGCCACATCCACCCTGCTCCCTGGCCCAACACCGCCCACCGCACAGAGTCACGCAGCTTCATTCAGAGGCAGTTTTCAGGCTAGGAGCAAAGCACTATATTTCCAGAGCAGAGACTATGTGAGTGCATCTGGCTGACACAGCTGGAAGAGGCTTCTGGGGCGAGGAATTCTATGGTTCTTTGGCAGAATGTTTAGAGACCAGAAAAGCTGGCGGAGTGAGCCAGCACCATCGGGATGCCAAGAAAACTAGCAGTATTGAGCTCCGAGGTACTCGATGCCTGAGATACTTGCTTGATTGTGGCCCCTCTCACACCAAACCACAGGCAACTATGGGTGCTGAACTCTGGGACACCGATGACAAGAGAGTACAGTTGTAAACTCAGGAAGGACAGGCCCAAGGCTGGAGGGTCAGACCATACTCAGCTTCTCTGGGGTATACAGCAACTTCCTAGATGTGCTAAAGGGGCAAGGGTAGCCAGGCGGGACTCTTCAGCCTGAGGACCTCTCCTCTGCAGTAGCTGGGGGAAAGGTTGTTCTCTTCCATCTAAGGCCAGGAGAGATGAAGGTCTCAATTGTGCCTCTCATGATTAAGGGCTGAATCCAGGACCTCAGTATATGACTACATCTGGAGACAGAACCTAGGCAGGGTTGACTTAATAGCAACAATGTCTTGATCTCAGACTTTAGCCTCTGGACCATGAGACTTTAACTGTTGGTTGATGATGCTCAGGTCTGACATATGTGTTATGCATATGCAATGTGCTATGATGCACCATAACAGCTGAGTCTATGCACCAGGGATGGGAAGCCCAGAGTCCTGTGTGTGTGTGTGTGTGTGTGTGTGTGTGTGTGTGTGTGTATGTGTGTGTGTGTGTACATGACCAAGTACATGCTCTGCTTATCCCCTGGCCCCCAATGTCTCAGCCACAGCCCTTAAGGCTCACAGAGACTAAAGTTCAAGGGAAGTGCCCTGGGCCTGGTCTGACACCCTCCCTCTACACAGATGAGCCTGGGGCTCCAGGCTGGCGAGACTGCTGGAGCATCCGCCTCCTTGGGCCCAGCCACAATGCTGCTCTGGCAGTTAAGTGGAGCACTGACTCCTAATTGCCATAATGGGCTTGGGGAGGCATTCACCCAGTGGCTAGTCAGGTGCGAGGCTGGAGTCTGCATTGCCTAGCCCTGTCTCTCCTGTGACCCACAGACAGTGGGACCACCAGGGATAGGCCAGGAAGATGGGGTGCCTGGCTCCTCCACCTGTCACCATCCTCCCTCCTCGTTTATTCACTGGTTCATGCAGTCAGAAGACACATTGTTGGAGATACCAGGAGCCCAAGTGATACAGCGCTTGGCACACACTGATTCTGTCTTAGTGATGTTTCCTGGGACATCACCCCCAGTCTGCACTTGGAAAGCTGGGTCAGTAGGGTGCTTGTCCATAGCCCTCAGATGACAGGAGCTGAGACTTAAACCCAGACCACCTGAGTGACCCAAACTCCAGTAACATTGCATGATAAGGTGGCAAGGCAGACCCTGGAGAGCCTCACTGGCAGCCAGACCTAAATTCTAGAGGGGACTGGTGCACAGAAGGTATTACTAGAGGAAGAATTGTATCCAGATGTGATGGAGTCTCTCCCCACCTGCAGTCTACATCTACATTCCCATATTGACCCCTGGGGTGGTCAGGAATATCACCTTTCCCACTGCTGCAGAGGGTTGGGTCTGCTTACTGTGACCCTTACCTGGAGCCCCTGTCTTTTCCTCAGAGATGCTGCCCTGACAGCCTTTGCCACTCTTCTGTCACCTACCACTGCTCGCTGCGGTCTTCTTTCCCCCTTCGGTAGGTGAAAGTTCTGCCAAGTTCTGTTTTCCCCCTACACCTAGTGCTTCCAGATTCTTCCACTCAATCAACCTCAAATTTGCCACTTGGCTGTTTTACTTCCTGGTAGGGGAATCAGTCTCCCCAAGAATAACAAGGGAGAGAAGTGGGGAATGCTGAGGGACACCAGCATCTCTGAACATCAGGGCAGGAGGTACCCAGAGACTCTGAGATGAGCCCAAGGTGGGAACAAAGAAGCAGAGGGATCCCCAAGGCCAGTATGTCCTCCACCTTTCCAACTGCTTTAAAAAGGTCCTAGTCCGTGAAGGCCGGAGCAGAGTCTGCCAGAAGCCATAGGACATGACCTGAGTAGGTAACCCTGGGGATCAACAGAGCCTGTGATGATAAGGGATGGGAGAAGGAGAGGCTGGGGATTAAGGGAACAGAGAATTCCGGGTTGGTCCCAGGACTCTCAGTAAGCACTGTGTTGGAAGACAGCTAACCATAGGCACAGGCTGAGCTACGGAAGCAGTGCATGTCGGGATGTCTTATGCATGTCACATTCCCAATTCTGCTGTATCTTCTGCCTTTACAACAGAACCTGGGGTACTCCACCACCTTGTCTCAATACCTTGTTCTAGGCTCTGAACCACCTGGTCCGCCTCTGTTCTGCCTCCAGGAGAAGCGACCAAGTAAAGATGCAGCACTTCCACATGCACAGGGCTGGCATGGTACATGGAGTCAAGAGCCCCAGCCCCGTACTAGGTTTACTGCACTGAGATAAAATCTGCCTCCAGCTCCATTGCCCCCAGATGACAATATTCCTCTACCACCACAGCTTATAACCACTGAGTGAATGCACGCATGAAGCCTGCTTCCTGCGAGGCTTGGAAAGCAGGTCTTCTTTAATTAATGACTTGCCATGTAATTGCAGGATTGCATACAGGGCCGCTGTCTGCAGTGGGCTTTTGAGACAATTTTGGCGCCAGCAGCCTGATGTGGGCACATTGTGCCTGGGTGTCCAGGGACTCAGTGCCCATCCATCAAGCTACTTTCTCCAGCCCTGGTAAACCCATCCCTTCTCCCACATTCAAACCTAAGCCCATCTTCTGCCTGGTGCTAGTGGGCACTGCCTCTGCCTCCTGGGTATGGCATGCTCACTGGGTTCTTTCCTAAGGTGTTGGCCTTTCCTCCAACTGCAAGATCATCTCTGGAGAGCCAACTAACAGGGCTGCTCAGAGGACCATGTGGTAATCTGACCCCTTGGTCCCTCCTAGCCCCTGGCCCTGAGCCCAGCAAATACACTCTATTTGCATTGAGGGCTGCCATACTTGGGACCTTATGCCATCCCATCTTTTGTTCCTGTGCTCCACCCACTCAGTGGAGGCTGAATGTGCCCAGAGGGTGGCTCTCTCACCTTTCACATTTACCAGCCATAGTGCCTCTTTGGCTCCATATACTCTATGGTTCTCTGGTGTCCAGGACTGGGTCTCGGTTGCTGATGAATGACTTAGCAAGCACAGCAGGCCAACATTCACAGATCTGCCCAGCATGCATAGGAAGCATAGAGGGGTGGTATAGGGGGCTAGTGGGTGGTATAGTCTCCTATTGTCCCTGTCATGGTTGAATTACATGTCCTTCTCACTACTTGAAAATATGTATCTTCAAGTCCTGAGCCACGGTAGCTGAGTGTGGGACCTCATTAAAAAGGCTCTTTGTAAATATGATCAAGTGGAAGGGAGGCTGCCCTAGGCTGGGTAGAGTGTCCCTAAACCCAGTGACATACACATCAAAGACAGACGGTCACGGGGGGGCACAGGCTGTGTTAGTTAAACCTTAATCTAGGTGACCAAATAACTAAGAAAAAAAAGTTCACAGATGGAAGGAGTCATTTGGGCTCATGAATTTAGAGACTTCTACTTATCATCTCTGGCCACTTTGACTCAGGCCCACAGTGAGTCAGAGTATCATGGCAGTGGGAGCCTATAGCAAACATTGCTTACCTCATGGAAGACAGGAAACAGAGAGAAAGCCAGGAAATGGCCAAGAGAGATATCATCCGAAGGACACACTCGCCATGTCTTAAGGTCCTCGGTGTCCCCCAAAACAGTGCCTCTACCTGGAAAGTAGCTTTTGGGGGACAATTAAAATTCAAGCCAGAGGCAAGGGTAGCTGTGAGGCAGGTACAAGATGGGAATACCAAGGAATCCATCTGTATCCTCCTCCCCAGTGTTGGGATTACTCTTGTGTTCCATGACACTTCCATTTTTAAAAATGAAAGGCTCTGGAGATGAAATTCAGGTCCTCCTGCCAGAATATAAGCACTTGACCAATCAGGCCACCTCTCCAGTCCCTACCTGAATTTTTTTGACCCAGTCACCCTTAGGGCAAGCATGTTTTATGCCCACAAGCCCTTTCTCCCCCAACCCACCTCCCACCAATATTCCACAGAAAAGGCCCTAGACCCTGCCCATGTTATAGGTTGGGTTGCAGGCTCTTTGGCCATCAGTCCTGTCAGGGAGTCACAGTTCACAGCCTTCAGCCTTTTCTTACCCCAGCATGAGATGTGAGGGCCTCTATGGGAATCTTTACTGGGATTAAGCCCTTGGCTATGGAACCATGAGGTCAGCACCAGGAGCATAGAAGGTACCCTGAGGTCAGGGCCAGGTCCTTGGCAATGTCTTTACTCCTGGGGACCCTGGAAAGGCTGGATGGTAGGTGTACTGTGTCTCCAATTCATCAGAGCATATGAGCAGCCCACTGCTGATCAGAAATGATTGCTTTCAGCCATGGAAACAGCCAGGAGCGGATTTATCAAACCGTTAACTGTGTTTATGGCAAATCACTTTAATGATGTGTGAAGATTTAATTAGATGGCTACCAAATGCCTCAGATTACATAGACAACCCGTGAGCCTGATCATGAGAGTTCAGGGGCTAAGTGAACAGTATTTCCACATCTGCCCAGGCTGGACCAGAGACGCTGTTCAGTGAGTAACTGTGTCCTGGAGTGTCACAGGCAGTGTCCTGAATCCCTTTGCTCCTAGGGGGATAGCTGCTACAATTGCCCAGCAAGGGTCTCCAGCTGGACACCACAGGGTTTCAACCCTAAGAGGATGCATATGGAACAGGAGGAGAAAATGGCCATACATGCAAGGATGGTGCCTAGAGAGGGACGTTCTCAACCCCCTTGCTGAGTCGAGAAGGCCATTTACTTGAATTTTACAAACAGGATCGGGAGGCCCAGAAAGCCATGGCACAGCACATGGAAAAGGCATGTGGAAAGGAAGGAAAGGAAAAGGCCATGGCTGAAGTCACTGCTCAGCCTTGGAAGGTCAACAGCCAGACCTGTGACACAGCAATTGGGAACTCCACCCTGACCCACAGAACTGAGAAAGGCTTCAAGGAGGAGAAAAAATGAAATGCTGACCAAGCCTGGCGATCTGGAACAAGGAAATGCAGGCACTGCTTCAAAGTGTCTTTGGTGTCACTGCCAGGCAGACAGGCGGCGCTGCTAGCCATGAGTGTGAATCAGGGCTTCTTCATGAGCTACACGCAGGGACAGTGCCTGGAAGGAGCACGCCACTTGCCTCAGTCACAATGCTCACACATGTGCTCACTGAACTGCAGGTACATGTGCATGCATGATTTACACACAGGTTCTGAGTGCCATGTGAGTATTCGAGTATGCACACCTCACACACATCCCTGTGTCCTGCATGCTCATTCCCATTTTATCACACAGGTGCACATGCACACATACCATGAATACACCCCATATTCCAGCATGGAAAAGCCCTCCACTCCCTTGCAAAGAGCAGAGGTGTTATTTGTATTTTTTGAACACAGCTTTCAAGGTTCAGGGAGGCCTTCTACGTTGCTCTGCTTGCAGCTGTGCATGAAGCCAGCAGAGAAAGGCCACAGGTGAAGGCTTGCAAGGCTGCAAACATCTAACTCACGCACATGCCCCTGTGATACTCGACCACTGCACAGCCCCTGACCGGCTCCATGCCTCCATGTCCGGAAGTGGAGGGGCCAGGGATCCCCATTTGTACCTACCCGATGCTCTACACCAGCATGTGCAAGGCTAGTTAGTGCCTCCTTTCAAAGGCTCTTGGATGCCCAGTGCTCTCCCCCACGGTGCCTGGCTTGCACCTCCGCCTGGAGGCCTGGCAGCAGCTGGGCTGCCAACGTCACCCCGGCTGTGCTTAGGGCCGGCCAGCCACCCCGAGAAGCCCTCGGTGATGAGACGCGACCAGACAGGCGCAAGGAACAGCCCCGCAGTCATGTAAAATTCAAGAGAAATGGTGTGCCCACGCTGCTGGCAGCAGGACACGGCCGAGTCCCCGTCTGGGGGCCGTTTAACCCAGGCCCTGCGCAATGAGATCCTCATTTAAAGGAAGCCAACGGCTTAGCATGTTCTTTGAATGGCATCGCGTGGAGGGGGCGTGGAGGGGGCGTGGAGAAGCTCGAGATCATGTGGCCTCTGAGAACCAATCCTGCCCAGTACCCAGATGGACACTTCCAGATGAGTCAGGCCGTGGGAAGAGAACAGGAGTTTTCTGGAGCAAGCCAGCAGCCTCGGGCAGCCTGGGGGTTGATTGACCTGGAGAGAAATCGTGCATTTGCCAGCTGGAGAGCCGTGGGCTGCCCTGCAAATTCCACACACGGGTCACCGACACAATCCGTGAAGCTCTCTGTCTGAGTGAGGGAGTGGGATGCTGCCTGCTTCCCATGCATCCCACGGAGAACTAGGGAGAAGTGGGGGAGACCAAAGCATTGAGGACATTCAGACAAGGCTCGGGCTTGGCTTGAGGTAGCCGAGTGCCTTTGGGTGAGTCTACAAGACTCTTCCATGGAAGGGAGCCACCTGGCATGGTGGATAGCTGGCTTTCTTTAACTAAGATAGAAACCCTGAGACGGGAACAAATGGAGCATCGGTTAAAACAAAAACAAGCAAACGAAACAGCTGCAGAAGACAGAGGAATTGTCTCCATTATCTCTTCAGGAGATGCTGTGCTCCCACTCAGAGAAGGAACGGAGGCAGGATAGAATACTAGAGCTCAAAGACTCCATCAGACCTCGTCCCACAGACATAACTAGAACTGCAGAACCAGAATAGTGTGAGTGAACAAGTATACCATAGGTATAGAAATAATAGCCAAGGGGCTGGAGAAATAAGCACTGACTGTTCTTCCAGAAGTCCTGAGTTCAATTCCCGGCAACCACATAGTGGCTCATAACCACCTGCAATGGGATCTGATGCCCTCTTCTGGTGTGTCTGAAGACAGCTACAGTGAACTCATCTACATTAAAAAAATAATAGCATGGCCTGTGAAGGTTCTATGCTCCAGTGTAGGGGAATGCCAGGGCCAGTAAGCAGGAGAGGGTGGGGTGGTGAGGAGGGGGAGGGGGGAGGGAACAGAGGTTTGTTGGTCCAGGTAGTAAATCCAAGGTCAGTCAGATCCTTGTCTCAAAATGCAGTGTGGATGAGTCCTGAGTAGCACACAGGTTGACCTCTGTTCTCCACACTCGCATGCATGCATACATATACACACACACATGCACACACATGCATGTGCACACCTGAACTCATACAGCTGCACCTAAACACATATGTATAAACACAAAACATCAAGAACATAAAAATAATTTTATATTTATAGAAGATGTACACAAATGAAATAGAAATTTCAAGATTGTCCTTCACCTAGGTTCCCCTAAGGGTAACATCTTACACAACCACAAAAATTCTTTTGTTCCAAGATGGAGTCTGAGGTGTAAACTGTTGCTCAATCCTAACCTCTGAGGATCTTCAGAGTTCAGAGCTCTACAGTCGGTCCCTACCCCTCCTTGGATTGGTCTGATGTCCCTGGGACCAGGTCGCAAGGCTACTGTTCTGTTGGGGAAAATGGAAGCTAAGCTATGTCCTCTCAGGCATTGGTGCAGGGTTTATGTAAGTGCACATGGGTGTGCATGCTTGTGTGTATGTCTGAGTGTGGCTTTGTTGTGTGTGAGTGCAGGTGTCTAAAGAAGCCAGAGGTGTGGGATCTCTGCCAGCTAGAGTGGCAGGTGGTTGTTGGCTGCCTGACATGGTGCTGGGAACCGAACCTCTGCAAAGGCAGTAAGTTCTCTTAACTGCTGAGCCATCTCTCTAGCCCTGTTAAAAATAGTTGTTAATGTGTTTTATCACTGTGGCATGGCTGGAGTCTGCAGGCATAAATTTTTTGCAACCTATTTTCAAAATAGGTTGAACCTCTCCTCTAGCCCACCACCCAGCAGAGGTAGTAAAAGAGAAAAGTTATTAGGATGTGGGGGGAGTAGACCTGTTCAGCAATAGTTCGTTGGGGGCAAGCACAATTTTCTTTCCCAGCAGTTCAGTCCCATAGCAAACATCAAATATGGCTCAGCAGCGGCAGACTATTCCTCTAGGCAGGCAGACACCAGACATGAACCAGCAGCTATAGTTTAATCCTGAAGAAACTCCAAGGCTCCACAACCGGCTTGAGGCAAGGCCATGGAAGCTGCAAGCTGCTGCAGGAACCTCACAAGCAGTTCTTGGGTGAGTTTCTCTCAGTGGCAGCATTATCATAATGCTACATAAGGTGAACCAATACATGCGTCTTTAGGGAAGAATAACAAGGTGGAGCAAAGCAAACCAAGGCTCAGTGCTGTTCTCCCACTGTCTGTGGGGTCATATTTATATTCCTTCATCAAGCATCTTTTCCTGTGTCTGCTATATCAAAACATCCTTTCACCTGTGTCTGCTTCAGGAACACCATCTTTTCCTGTGTCTGCTTTAGCAAGATATCCTTTCATCTGCGTGCCCCAGTAAATCATCATTTGACATAACTAACTTTCCAAAGAAACTAGAAGTTTCCAGTTCAGGAGTCTGTCTCTCATACTTTGCCTCTAATCTAGAACCACCCAACCAGGAGTGGCTTCCACAGCTTCCACCCCAGGATGAGCCAGTGCTGCTGAAGTGGACCAAGTGGAGAATGTAGAAACACTATCATTCCCCTGCCCTCCATGGGCTAGTCTCCTAGAGGCCCCCCTGTGTGGCCTTTAATGCTCTCAGACCCCTCCCTGCTCTCCCTAGGGACTGATCTTTCAGTTCCTCTTTGAGAGTTGCCACCTCCCCACCCACAGTGTCTTCCTTGAAGCCACCAACCACATGCTTCTACCTCGACTGAGAAGACTGGCTGGGCCAATCAGAAAACCCTGGGTTTTTTTATGCAAATGCTGGAGGGAAGGGATTATTAGGAGACTGTGAGCAGTTGCTGGCCACACCCTCTGCCCTCATAGTGGGTGGGGCACTGCTCCACACTGCAAGTCACCACCTTGATCCTTAAGAATTTGGGGTTCCCAGCAGGCTGAACTCTGTTGTCTTCCTACCGAGGGATGCAGGTTCATCAGCCCTGCACCTCTTACCCCTGGCCACAGACCTCCCCCTCCTGCCATCTCCTAGAGAGGTCCAGCAAAGCAATGCTCTGGGCCAAGCCTGAGACCAGTGTACAGACAGGCCCAGATTGGTCCCCGCTCTTGGCAAGGACTGTTAGAACATGGATGGACGCAGCTGTCTTCTTCCCCAGAGCTCCACCACCCCCTCCAGACCCCACTAATTGGGCCACATCTGGTCATTATAGAGCATCTCCCATCTCATCCACACAGGCTTCTACCATCTGCCTCTGGTGGGAGCCAATCAGGGCTGTACTCCTCCCTTCCCAGGCTGCATCCTTTGCATCCTTTCGTATGGCCCTGTGTGTGTGTGTGTGTGTGTGTGTGTGTGTGTGTGTATGCACGCTTGGCACTTCTGTCCAGGTGTCACACCTACCTGGCCATAATGACTGACCACAAGCCCCCAGTTTCTAGGCTTTCATGCCCCTCCACCATCTTCACTCCAGAACATGGTGCCAAGTGTGAACCTTGGGGCCATCTCAGGCCTGTGAGAACTGACCTGGAGAAGAAGTGACCCAGAAGACCCCTAACCCCACCCTAGGCACTCACCACCCAAGGAAAAGAAAGGATAAAGGCCATCACCAGCATCTTGTGGCCGTGCAGCCCATGATGGGCATAGCGGGGAGCAAGCAGCCTGAGGATTACAACTCTGGAGCAGTGGGCCTTTGGGGCTGAGAGATGTCCAGATGGGACAGACAACTGGACTACAGAGCTACACAGGCTCATTGATGGATCAGTGTCCTCCAGCCTGACTCCTGCAAGAAGACAGGAGTCTCAGTGACCACTTGTGACAGTACAGAAATGTCAGCTAGCTGAGCTGAAGTTTTCCAGGGAGCCAGTATGGCTTCTAGCGGTCTGGGGTTTCATAGTACTTTCACTGACTGGATAGACAGGCAAGAGGTGGGGAAGTCTGGGGCGGTGGTTGGGCAAGGCAGGGCTATAGTTCAGGACCAAGACAAGATGTCCACAGGAGTCTGGATGTTCCCTGGGCCTGCATGAAGGTGGCTAGAGTGGTGGACAGGAAGACATTCCCTAGAGAGACTGCAGCAGGCTGATTGTCAAGCCATATAGACACTCCTGGCTCAGTCCAGGCCATGAGAGCCTTGTGCTGATTTGTCCCCCCTCTCCAACCCCTCCCCTACAACACCAATACTCCTCACGCCTCCAAGGTTGGTTCTCAGTGACAGTTCAGTTGCTACTGAAACAGTGACTCAAACTTCCTGGGCTGTTGGGACCAGAAGGGTGGTCCATCCCATTGACAGGAAGCCCCTGTTCAGGAATCCAGGCTAGCACTGAGTCCTTCAGTGATTTGGCCCCCATATAAGGCTGCCAGTGTGACAGGAACCCAGGATGTGTTTGCTATTTGGGGACATAGGGTCTAAGATGCCTGTGATAGTTGCCAACTGGCTCTGGGGACTATAGTCAGCTCCAGGCAGCTGTCCCTGCTGGAGTCAGGCTGCCCAGCATTCAGTCATGAATACCCACGCAAGACCCTTAGATGCCAAATCTGGTCTAGGTTCAGAGTCACAGGTGGAAGAGGTTAACGACATTCTCATGGAACATTCTAGAGGGGACACAGACAGTACAGATGCAAGCATAAGAAGTGAGGAGATAGGCCATGGTAGATGGAGAAGAACTCACTGTGCAACTGGACACTCAGGATGCCTGTGTGTGTGAGATCCCCTGGGAAGGACAGCCACTTGTGCAGGTTTGTGGGGAAGTGCAAGTTTTTCCTTGGGGGTGTGGGGTTCCTAGATTCCAGGTCTGTGGCTGTCAAAAGCCTTCATGGGAGGCTCCTTGGATTACACCCAGATGGGGGATGGTTCAGAGAAGGAACTGTGAGGTCCTGTGGATGGACCCTGATGACCAGAGCAGCACTGAGACTCAGAGACATGATCAAGGGCACACAAGTCCCTTATGGACCCCAACTCTGCATGACATTGCTGCCATCTGGGCAGATCCCAAGGTTGCAGAGGTCCTAGGAGTTCTGGCTCAAGACAGACCCCCAAAGACAGGGCTAGGAGGTGTCCTGGAAGATTAAGCCTTGAAGTGCAAGCAGAAGGCATCCACTCACATCTAAGAGCCCCCCCACTAACAGTGTCCCCCTTCCCAATTAGTACCTCCTTATAGGTTTCAGAGTAATAGTGGTGTACATTGAATTCCCTGCAGAACTGATGAGTGAGGTTGTATAAAATGCAAGGTTCTGTTTTCCAGTGAAGTCAAAATAAAAGAGATCGCGGCCCGTTTTAAGTGGTGCCCACTTTGCTTCATTTAAACTTTCCACAATGGCAAGCCTTGATGTGAAATGTCTGCCCCTGACTGCATGCTTCCCACCAACAGTGACCAGCAAGACTTTGAAAATGAAGTTCCAAAGCCTGGACAGGCAGTTCTGGAGGACCCCAGTGGGCATGCATTTGAGTTACTTGCTAAATGTCGCAAACTCCAGTTTCTTTCTTTCTTTCTTTCTTTTTTCTTTTTGATTTTTTTTCAAGACAGGATTTCTCTGTGTAGCCCTGCTGTCCTGGAACTCACATTATATACCAGGCTGGCCTCGCACTCAGAAATCTACCTCTGCCTCCTGAGTGCTGGAATTAAAGGTGTGCACCTCCACACCTGGCCTTAATTCCAGTCTCTCATTAAAACATAGGAAAAATCACTTAGAAGTTTTCCTTCCAATCTCAATTAAATTTGAATATGAAAAATTATTCATTTTCTCACCATAATTACATAATACAAAGGAAATGCATTTTCCTTCCAAGTCCCTTGTCACTTGAGGTATTGCACAAACACTGTCCTTTTCTGTATGGCATCCTGTGAAGGAGTCTGGCAAAACCTCCCAAGTAGTAAAGTAAGGAGGTTTCTGGTGGGAACTGGGGTCTAAGAAGGATTGCTGAGCATTGAGGGGGCCTACAGTTGAGGCTGGGGACCAAGAGGACTGTAGGAACCAAAGGGAGGGACCTGGGCCCCATCTCAGGGGTGTGGCTGAGCTCTGAGTCTGGAGCTTTCATAGAGGCAGGAGGGAGGATTTCTCAGTGGATGGCAATGTGCAAGAGCAAAGTCTGATGGCCCTGAGGGAGGGAGGGCAGGCTGCAGACCCTTCCTCACCTCCACGCTGGAACCCAGCAACCTACAATGGAAGAGGAGACTCAGCTGAGGGCATTTCAGGAAACTTGTTGCTCCATGGCCCAGGGGCCTTGCGGTCATCCGGGTGACACTTAGCAGGGGAAGCTGGTGCCCCTAGGGGGCAATTGGACACTTCTGAGCACTTTGGAGAAGTGACCCCCCTACTCCAGAGACCTGCCCCCATTCTTGAGATGAGCTTCCCAGCGGGCTGAAGAAGAAAGTTTTGGCACCCGGGGTGCACAGCTGTGATGAGAGAAATTAGCCCGCACACATTAACACAAGGCCATGTGAGGATAATGTACTCTCAAGGAAACGGGATCGATGCGCCCGGCTCGGGCATGGGTCTTCCAAGGAAATCCAAGGCCAGTACGGTTGCAGGGTTCTGACTGTCCAAGAAGCTATGGGGGCTTCAAACAAAGTGGTCACAGGAGCCTAACCGTGTCACCATCACAGGTGGGGCACCAGGGCTTGGGCAAGCATTTTTTCCCAGCACTATTTCCTTCTGGGCCATCTAGCCTGCTTAAAGAGCCCTCGTAGATTCCCCTGAGCACTGATGCCCACTTCCCTGCTGCCTTCTGAGATGCCTCCCACGGCATCCAGGCCACTACTGGCGCGATGCGCACCACTTGGAGTGTGCTGTGGATCCCAAGGGGCCAGCTGAGGTTGTGTGGGAAATGCAAACAAGATTGGCTGATGGTGGCCTGTGACCCACACTCGACACGGTGCTTCCTTTCCAGGGTCTCATTCCATCCTACAACTGTCATGGAATTCTCTCTGTGCTGGAGAGTGACTGTGGCTCCCAGCTCCCAGCTCTCAGTCCTGGGCTGCCATGAAGCTGACCTGTCCATCATTACAATGGCCCCCACTGGGACCAGGCTTAGTTGGGAGGGACACGGAGAGCCAAGGGCCATCTGCAAGTGGTTCCATAGAGCAAGCAAAGCTTGTCTAGAGTGCCCCTGCTGTGTACAGAGGAAAGAGGGTTGGGGATGGGGAGGGCAGGGTACAGGGAGGTCAGTTTCCCTGTAAGTCATTGGTCAGTCACATGCCAGCACATTTGATCAAAGCAGTCACCAGAAGTAAGGCAGTGTGATGACCACGGTTACAGCAGTCTGCATGACATGTCAGCAGCCAGCCCAACCAAGGTAGAAAACAGGTGAGCCTGGGTATTGGGTTAAATAATGGTGGATATGACCAGGGTCTTCTTGAGATGTGGAGCTCAGCTGTTTCTCTGCAGCTCGGGGCCAGGCAGACATGTCACAGGAAGCCAGTTGACAGGAGAAAACATGTTGGCTATGTCCTAGGACTGAGCCAAGTGGACATGGTGAAGGACCTGAGACCGGCATCACTCTTCACGCTTCAGACCCTCCCTCATAACTCCTCCAGTGGATCTTCCACTAAGGTAAGGCACTGTATACAAAGTGGAGGAATCCCTGCACCTGGTAAGGGAGGAAACCAAACAAACAATCGTAGCCTGATGTGGGAGGAGCATGGTCTAGGAGCCACAAGCTTGGGCCCCTACACCAACTGCTACTCGCTTAGTTTCCAGGCCACGCTCCATCCACACTTGATGTCATTCAAGGGCAGGCAGGACCTCTATCAGCAATGACACAATGACAATGCTCTCTTCACACTCTCAGGTGCTTCCCTCAGAACCCAGACAGACCTGGAACCTGTGGAGAGACAGCCAACTAGTATTGGATAGGTATCCTTTCTGCCATGTGCCTGCACCCACAGCTTTAAGAGGTAGGGTGGCTGGCACCATGCTGGCTGAGGGTTTGCCCTGAATATGAAGCTACTAAGAATTTTATTAAATAACCCCTGTCTGTTGCTGGGTGGTGGCGGTGGCCTGAGCCTTTAATTTCAGCACTGAGACAGAGGCAGAGGCAGAGGCAGAGGCAGAGGCAGAGGCAGAGGCAGAGGCAGAGGCAGAGGCAGAGGCAGAGGCAGAGGCAGAGGCAGAGGCAGAGGCAGAGGCAGAGGCAGAGGCAGAGGCAGAGGCAGAGGCAGAGGCAGGCAGATCTCTGAGGAGGCCAGTCTGTTCTATAGGTCTAGTTCCAGGATAGCCAGGGTTACACAGAGAAACCCTGTCTCTAAAAAAACAAAACAAGCAAACAAAAAAATAATAACCCCCATCCATGGGAGCAATTTCTAACAGAAAAAGATCAGATGAAGGGTGGCTGTCATACCGGCTAAACTGTCTAGTGGCTCCCCAAATCCTTAGTTCCCATGCCAAGTCACAGCCCACTTCCCCTGGAATCATGATCGCTGCTATAGGTTGTCTTCTCTGTGATGCTTGTTCCTCTCCTCTGTTCTCCCACAGTCTCCTATCTCAGCTCAGCAGCCCCCTACAAAGAGCTTGCTGCTGCTGCTGCTGCTGCTGCTGCGGTCAGCTGTATTCATCTCTGCAGGGGCCGGTGGGGCATGAAGAGGCAGCACTACAGATGTGAACAGTTATTGACCATTTAACTGGGTTTTTACATGAGTTTGGTGGAGCTCCAACCAAGTGGTTAACATTAGGATTGGGGCGATGGTACTGTGGTTAAGAACACTGGCTGCACTGTCCCTAGCACCTATGTGGTGACTCACAGCTGTCTGTAACTTCAGCTCCAGGGAATCTGATACCCTCTTCTGGCCTCCACAGGCACTGCATGCACTACATACAGGCAAGAGCTGGGTGTGGTGGCACACACTCCTTCAATCCCAGCACTGGGGTGGCAGCAGGCATATCTCTGAGTTTGAATCTAGCCTGGTCTACATAGTGAGTTACAGACCAGCTAGCGATGCATACTGAGACCCTGTTTCAAAAAGCCAAAACGAAACAGGCATGCGTGCATGCAAACACACATGCTCAAACCATATACAGGCAAAACTCCTAAACACAGAAAATAAAAATGAAATAAATATATTTTAAAAGTTAACATTTGCCGGGCGGTGGTGGCGCACGCCTTTAATCCCAGCACTTGGGAGGCAGGGGCAGGCAGATTTCTGAGTTCGAGGCCAGCCTGGTCTACAGAGTGAGTTCCAGGACAGCCAGGGCTATACAGAGAAACCCTGTCTCGAAAAACCAAAAAAAAAGAAAAAAAGAAAAAAAAAAGTTAACATTAAAGTTGCATATTCAAAATGCAGGTCCTGCTTATTTGAAAGGCTTACTTCTCCAAGCTCACTGGATGTTGAAAACCATTCAATGCATCCCCTTATTGCTTTCAGAACTTTCGTTTGTTTGTTTTTTGTTTTTGTTTTGTTTTTTCAAGACATGGTTTCTCTGTATAGCCCTGGCTGTCCTGGAACTCACTTTGTAGACCAGGCTGGCCTCGAACTCAGAAATCCGCCTGCCTCTGCCTCCCAAGTGCTGGGATTAAAGGCGTGAGCCACCACTGCCCGGCCAGAACGTTTTTAAGAGCTGAGATTGGATGGTTGTAGATGGCAGGAAGTGCTGAAATTTGTCGATGTTTCAGAGCATGGTGGCTTCCAGGTCCCTCTCTCACATGTGTCTGCTGCATGGCAGACTCTGAGTAGTGTCCATAAATGTCTGTCATCATGTGAGGTCCTGCCTGTGGGTTTTGGGAGTTGAAGGGATAAACGAATAAGAGCCCAGAGAATGAGTGAGCCTCTAGTCATGGAAACTATGCAAGTGGAGTTCCAACCAAATGGTCACAAGACACCCCTCCCATCTGAGAATCCCTGAGTCCACAGACCTGAGACTTTCAGGTTCTCAGCCATAAGCCTGCTGGTTCTATCAGCATGGATTAAATGCCCTCTGTGTGAGCTCTATGGAGAAAGCTGGGGTTGGTGGGTTTCTCCTCCACAGACTGAGAGATGGTCAAGGTAAAGCTAGGGGGGAAGCAGACCACTTCCCTGAGAGTTTGTGCTACCATGACTGGCTTCATGTGTCCTGTCAACATGGTGGGTATTGAGGTTTGAATGTGGAATATCTCTCACAGGCTTGTGTTTTCAACCTGTGTTCCCCAGCTGAGGGCACTGTCCTGGGAGGCTGTGGGGCCTTCAGAAGGTGGGGCTTACTTGGTAGAAGTAGTCACTAAAGACAAGTGATACTGCATCCTAGGTATCTCTGTCTCTATGTCTCTCTGTCTATGTCTATCTATCTGTCTCTATGTCTCTCTTTCTGTCTCTCTGTCTCTGTCTTTCTCTGTCTCTGTCTCTCTGTCTCTAACTGTCTGTCTCTGTGTGTGTGTGTGTGCGCGCGCACGCGCGCGTGCGTGCGCTCGTTTTTCAGGTCTGTTGTGATTCAAAACTCCTCTGCCACACTCCTATCATGAAATGGGCTGTGTTCCTGTGTTGGACTGAGCCCTGTTAGACCATGGGCTCCAATAACCCCTTCCTCCTTAAGATGTTTTTCTTAGCTTTCATGATCACAGTGACACGAAAGGTAATACAGAAAATAATACTAGAGAAGTAGGGTCTGCCATGGCTAGACCATGGGCATCTACATGGGCATCTTAGCCTTGGAATGGATTTGCGAGAGGGAATCGGAAAATTCTGGAGATGCAGGCTACAGAATGCTGGAAGTGGAGTTTAATCTTTCCAGAAGGAGGATTCTGGTAGATGCTCAGAAGAATAGAAACACGGGAGGTAGAGACCAACCTTGGAAAGCGTTGTGGTGAACAGAAATCTTGCTTGGCACTGGGTTAGAGGCCACTTGTGTGGCAGCTTGATGGTTTCTCTATGTGGTGCCCGTGTTCTAACTTGAGTGGTGTTGAACCCCAAGTTTTGGTGGAAGAAATTTCAAGACTGCATAGCATGCAAACTGCGAGTTACTGCTGGCTGCTTTTAGCCAGATCCATAGAGAAATTTGGAAGCATAAGGCAGAGCAAAAAATGCAAAAATCACACATTTTGGCCAGGAAAATGGGAGGTTTAAAGCTTTACTAGTTAAAGAGATTAACACCGTTAAAGAATAGCCAGGCACTTGGTACCAGCCAATAAGAAAGGCCCTGAGGGTATTTCAAGAGTTAGAGAGCTCTCACCCATCCACAGACACCTTGTCTTGGGTAAGAGGGGCTCCATGACATTCTATTCAAGCAGGGCTGCCTAAGGACTTGTTTCTCCAGGCTCAGCTACTCAGACACCCAGAGGCCCTGCAGCCATGATCTCAGGGGGCCTGACTGAGCTGGAGTCAGCAGTGAATCTTGGCATCTTCCACATGACACTGTTTTTGTAGGTACAGAGCACACAAGAGTAACAGATTACAGAGGCTCCTACCGAGATTCTTCAGGAAGGACTGTGGGGTGAGGCAGTGTGAAGCTGAGATTCACCATGGGAAGACCATAGTGGGCTGATGCAGGAACTTGTGAGCTGCAACGAGATCCCAGGATACTGGAGGGGCCAGGAATTTGGGTCGTCCACTAAGGAAAGTAGCAAGTTTAGCCAACCAAAGAAAGAGTCTCTGGTAGTACAGCCCCTCAAACCTGTGGGGCCCCACCACACATCGTGTGGTTCAGATGCTGGACAGGGCCACAGGATCTAATAAGTGCCTTGTTGCATTTCAGCATCCTTTGGTCCCCATTTCTCCCTTCCATGCTTCATCTCTCCTTTTAGGATGAATGTGCTTATGCTGGGTCATTGGTTCTGGGATGTGTGTAACTTTTTCTTTGGTTTAATGGGGGCGCAAAGTCTTGAGTATCAGAGGACTTGAACTTTAGACTTCTGAACAAAGTTGGAACTGTAAACACTTCAGGGAATTGGGGCTGGAGAGATAGCTCAGTAGTTAAAAGTGTTAGTGCTTTTGGGAGAGGACCAGTTCACTGTCCAGTACCCACATCAGGCATCTCCGAACCACCTGTACAACCCAGCTCCATGGGATCCAATGCCCTCTACAGGCCTTACACACACACACACACACACACACACACACACACACACACACACTTAAACAAATCTTTAAAAAAACAAAACAGACTTTAAGAATTATTAAGTTTGGATGGAAAGCACTTTGCCCAGGGGCCCAGGGGCCCAGGGGCAGAATGTTCTAGTCTGAAACATCTTCTATAGGCACATGTTTTGAATACCTGATCCTCTTCTGAACATGCTACTTTAGGAAGTATTGGAAGTCTAGGGAGGTGAGAACCAGCTGGAGGAAGTGATCACTGTGGATAGACCCTAGAAGGATATGCCTGAGCCTGGTTTCTCCCCTTCTCCATGCTTTCTGATCTGCTCTGATGTGAACAATCTGGACCATATCTCTACCTCCGCCAAGCCAAGCTCCTCCACCCTGTCCTCCCCGCAGTGGTGGACTGAGCACTCTAAAACCATGAGACAAAACAAATCACTCTTCCATAAACTGTTTGTGTCAGGTGTGGAGGTCAAAGCTATGCAAAATTAACCAGATGGCAGCTGTGGCCCTGCACGGCATTGTGGGTAGCCGCATGGCATTGTGGGTAGTCACCCCAAGAGCAGCCTTAAAATGAAGCCACTTATTCAGTGCTGCTCCAACAAAAGGGATGCTTGTTCCTCAATGTAGAAAGGGGAAACTGAGGTTCAGAGGGAAGGAGAGATGAAGGGCCCTGGTGGCTGAGACAGATGCAAGTAGAGAAGGTTTGAGCAGAGAGGAGACTGAGTCAGGGAGATTTCAGCTTTAGACTCTCAGACCCCAATTTAAAACAACTAAACAGAATTTCAGACTCTCTCACCTAACCCTACTGTGACCTTCAGCTCCTCCATGTTCCTGCTCTAAGCTCAAGATTGCTTCTAGTAGCTGCCTGAGAGCTCCTGGCTCTCTCCTCAAGGCTACTTCCCTCCTCTGGCCTCCTGGGGCCTTGGGCTATCATGCTTAGCAGGAATGAGCAAGCCGATTAATTGTTCCTGAAGCACTTAGACACTCTCAGGCGACAAGAGCCGAGTCACAACAGCATTACTTCATTACTATCCCATAGAGACAGGGTCATCAGCCAGGCTTGAAAACAGGACTCAGAGCCAGCAGCCAGCGGCAGCAGCAGCCAGTGGCAGAAGCCTTTCTCACAGGAGTGGTCCTGGGGGACAGTGGCAGTCACTTAGCGCCTTGCAAAACCCTCAGCCCTGGAGACATCCTAGAAAGTAGAGTTCCGGGCAGTCACCCTCTCTCGGGGCTGCTGTTCTGGCCTGGCCTTGTCATGCTGTACTCTGAAGAGAGGGGCGTGGTGATCTGATGTGCCTGGGTAGGCTGTGCAGCTTGAGACATGTGATTCTGTCAGGATGCCAGAGGATTTGTCATAAATGAGGTAGGCTGGCTTTCATTAGTCTCACTCAGAACTAACAACAAGTTTGTTTAATTCATAAATCCAGGACATGGGCCAGGCACCTGGCTGAATGGGCATGGGTGAGTTCTGGCACTCATTCTTCCTTTCTCCCATCCTCCCAGAAGTCTATTGACCATCTAGATGGTGATGATGTCCTCTTTCCGCTGGGCCCTCCTGCCTGCCTTGCCAGTGTTGAGGACATAGTCTGGTATAGTAAAGGCTATGGTGCCTGGTAAGGGACCTGAACCCTGCTGTGGTTTGTGTCCTAACCTTTTCCATCCCCACTGGCTCCTGGCACCAGGTATCCATGGGTACAGACCTGCTGCTCCTCTCACATTCGTGTCATCCTGGGAGTCAACAGCGCCCCCTAGCACCATTCCGCAGCACTGCCACCAACATCATCCCTCATCACTAACACCCCGCACTGCCTCCAGCATCACCAGAGGACCAAGCACTGACCAAGCACTCTCAAAGACTGAGTAGTGACCAAGCACGCTTGCAGACTGTGCAATCTCCAAGAACCTATCATTCACTAAGCATTCCCAGAGTCCCCCGGATGCCAGCCATCCGCACAGTACAAAGGACACAACCCACCCTCTGGACACTAACAGCCTCTTTGGGCTCCTGTTGAAGAGATACAGCTGCCATTTGGTTGACCCTAAACTGAGATGGGTGTAAGTGCCAATGTTTCTCCATACCTACTGTGGGCATTGTACTGCCTGAGGGTGAGACTGGAATTCCCAGCACGGGCCTCTTCATCTTCAGAGGAGAGCTGAGGAAAGCCTGAACTTTCATGAACATTCAAGCATCCCCAGCAGCCAACAGGAGGGGAGGTAGTTAGACAGTTTTGTCCCTGTGCCCTTGCCAGTATCTCCCAACCCCCAGTTTACCATCCTGTTCATCCTGATGTCCTGAGGGTGAGGGAGTGACGGGGCTTGGCTTCCATTTGCACCCTGTAGCCCACAACCCATCTTGGAAGGATATAGGCATGATTTGCCCTGTGAGGTAGTTTTTGTTGGACAATGACTTCCCCAGGCAGCTCAGGTGTGACCACTGGGCACAGCAAGGGAGGGCTTAAACAAGATGCAAGCTCTTGTATGCCAGTGGTCCAAGCGCTCTTGGACTCAACAGCAGCCCACAGATACCTGTTAAACCCATGCCTGTGAACCAGGTTGTACTTCTGCACAAACCATCAGCCACAATCCTTGGTTCACATGAAACCAGCACCAAGGCCCTAAGATTTTTCCAGAGCTGTCTGGAGCTTCAGTGCCCAAACCTGGTCATCCAGTTCACTGACAGGATATTATATCATAGCCCAGTAGAAGAGCATAGGCCGCTGGACAGAAACCAGGTGTGCATTCCCAGAACCTCCTCTGTGGCATGCAACCCCTGCTTGCTGTTAACCCAAAGTCTGGGTACTTACTCCAAAGCGGAGTCAGGGCTGCTCAGCAGTCAGACTCCTGAACTGGCCAGCTCTGAAGTCTGGCCCAGCATGGGAAAGGGAGTGAGCTGCTGACGCCTGTAGAGAGTCAGGCTGGAAGGGAATAACAGGAACAGAAACCCATATGGAACAGAGCTAACCATAGTCATACACTGAGCCTACACAAGTGTTCCCTGGGTACAACATGACACACTAGGCTCCCAGGAGACCCCGCCCCACCTCTCTGACTTCCCATATCGGAGGACATGAGCTCTCTTCTATCCCCAGTGAGCACAGAGAAGGTAGCAGAGCCAACAGCCTGATCTACTTGTCTCTGGCAAGTTCTCCTCAACCCATGCTGATCCCCTCGTGCCTTGGGTGCTCCAGGATAAAAAGGGTTACCCTACCCTATGAGTTCAGAGGACCTGTCACAAGCCACATTCACTTGGCAAGGTGGATGAGGGGCTGTGGAGAGGCTGCAGCTGCACCCCGCTCCCCTTGTTGGGTGTGAGGCCACCAGCTCTGCTTCAACATAGCTGGCCTGTAGTCACCCACATTCCTGCTCTGGACCCCATTCTTCTTATCCACACAGTAGGACCAAGCACAGTTCCTGTGATACTACAGTCCTAGAATGTTGTCCAGCATCCAGAACAGACCTTTGCCCTACCCTGGTCCTTCAGGGCACTTTGCTGAGGGGTAGGCACTCTCCATGGCTTGTGCAGTCCTGCAGAGAGCAGAGCCAGGGCCCAGGAAGCATCTGGCCTTGTATCACAGAAGCGCCTGGGAACAGTTGGGGCTGCACCTCCAGCAGCTGGATCCGCCTCCTGGCAGCACAGGGCTGATAATTAAGAATCAGGTTACCACTGCGCTCTGTTACCAAGAGGGGTTGTAAATCAACAGATGACATTTTTATCGTAGGACAAAAATTAATTATTTAGTGTTGAACATGTTTGTGCTCACTTCACTGCCAGCAGGGGTGGCAGAGTGTCAGCTAGACAATCCCAGATGAGGCGGCTATACAAGTGACCTTACAAAACCCTGGGAGCAGGGGGAAACTGAGGCCCAGAAATGCAAAGGGCCTGGACAGAGTTCAACTGCCTTGAGAGACAACCCTCTAACAACTACACAGAATCCAGGCCCTCTAGCCTTGTCTGTGATGTGCACACATTACTGGGGGCAAGTGGGGAGTAGGGTCAAGATTCAGACACATAATTAGACAGGCAGGCCCTGAACCTCTGCTGGAGCAATAGCCACACCTGTCACCAACCAAACATTACCCACCCTTCTCTCCATTGTCCCCTGATCATGTGGACAGCTCTGCCAGATTCAGTGAGCTATGTCCACATTGCCAAGAAGTGGAGGTAGGCCCTCAGAGCCTCATGGACACAGTGGTATCCATTAGAGAATTTTCAGTCTCCATGGACTTTTAGTCTCTACCATTGAGACCTACAGTTCTGGTCCTCTCAGTCTGATGGTCTGGCTGAAGAGAGAGGGGTTACTTAAGGATAGGGCCCTAAATCCCATTGGTGGATTGTAGATGAGAAGGGATCTATCTTTGTATCAGTCGTGTGACCAAAGGGACCCCTGGATACTCCCAGAAGAAGGGCTGTCCTATGGAGGAACAGCAGAAACTTGGCAGAAGTCACAACCATGTGAGAGCTACATGCCAAAGGACAGAGACTTTGTAGGACCAATGAGCCCCAGAGTGAGGGAGGATCCAGGGTAGGGGAGGCTGGCCTTTCCTTTAGCAGAAAAATTGATGTTTCAACTTTCCAGAGAATCCACCCTGAGTACAGCCAACAGTTCAGCATGCCCATGGGAAACCCAGAGCCTTGTCCACTTTCTGACATTCACTGAGTCTTCCCAATAGGTTCAGGACTCCTCCATGGGTCCCTGATGAGTATGCTTGTATGTGGGCGAAGTCCTCCCAGGCAGGGTTGGATAGAGGCTGACTGACTGGATCCCTGCCCCAGCACAGCACTCAAGGCAATAGCTGACTCTAGAAGTTCTGATGTTGACAAGGTGGCCAGGGCGAGGAATGGCAGCTGGCACCTCTGCTTCTTACTTCCACATACCTCTTTTCTTGCCCAGGCACTGTGCCTAAGTGAGCTTCAGGGATGGACTCTCATCACCCTGTGTGGACTGTGGTTCTTGGGGGCCAGCCCTGTCTCAGACTCTCCTTCCCGTGGTCACACACTCAAGCCTCCCACGAAGGGAATCAATGCCCTCATGGCCACACCCAAAACGGAGCCTGTCATCCACCACAGTCTCCTAGGACGGGGCAGCCAGAGGGCCCAAAAGGAGTCCTCTAAAATTTAGAATCAGGATAGGAGGCTCAGGCACAGGTTAATGCAAGGCTGGCTTCAGGCTTCCCATGGCAGTCTTCTGCATAGGACAAGTTCTGGTGGAGGCTTGGTGCTCCAATCAGCCAGAGCTGCTGCAGGAGAGGCAGTCAGAGCTGTAATCCTAGCATTGGCCTGCAAGGCTTGCTGGAAAGATGAGAGAGAGAGAGAGAGAGAGAGAGAGAGAGAGAGAGAGAGAGAGAGAGAGAGAGAGAGAGAGAGAGCTCATGCTTCAGAGAGACGCCAAGGAATGAGCGATTCCTCTGCATACCCCTGGTCCTTCCGAGAAACCTAGGCAGTCCTGCTAAGGAGGGATATTCTTCAGGGGAGCCCTCATTGCGCTACGAGAGAAGCAGGGCAAGTTACTGCTGAGAGGATGTAAATGCTGTGATGCTGTGACAAAGAACCTGGGGTTTGGGGGCTAACTGGCCTCTCTGCCTTTGATTCCCTCTGAAAATGCAGCTCATCACAGCACCCTGGAGCTATGAGCACTGAGCCAGGAACAGTTTAGAGTAGCACCTGGTGCCAGGGAAGGTCGCTGGTGCAGACCTATCACATGGTACAGACTTGATTGTCACCTTTTGGCCATACTCCCTAGGGCCTCTGGGACAGAGCAGGGAGCAAACAGGAATTGCCTACTGAGGCTTCACTCTCTGAGGAGTCCGAATCCTGCCATCTGTGTTAGGATGATGCTGATGATGGTGGTGAGGCTGGGCAGCAGTAATGGTGAGGGTTACTATGGTGATGGTGGTGATGATAGTGATGTTGGTGGTAGTGATGGGGGTGATAAAAGCGAAGAGGTGATGGTAACAGACCTGAGGATGGTAATAGGGACTGTCACCATTAGCTTCAGTTGTCAGCTTGACACAAACCTGAAGTCTCCTGGGGAGAGGGAACCTCAACTGAAGACTTGCTCCCATCAGTTTGGATTATGGCCATGCCGTGATTGATGCACAAGTCCCCAGCCCACTGTGGGTAGTGCCATCCCCAGGGAGGTAAATCTGAACTGGATAAGAAAGCTTGCTGAGCAAGCCTGAACAAGCAAACCAGTGAGCAGCATCCTCCATGGTCTCTGCTTCAGTTCCTGCTTCTGGGTTCCTGCCTTGAGTTCCCACCTTGGCTCCTGTTAATGATGATCTGTAACCTGTAAGCCAAATAAACCTTGTCCACTCATAGGAGGAAAGCTGCTTCTGGTTAGTGTTTTGCCACGCTAGCTATGTCCTAGGGAAGGAGCGATGCTGGGTTGGAAGATGGGCAGTGGTCATGGTAGTGATACTGATAGGCGGCAATGGCGGGAGAGGATAGTGCTTGTACTCGCTTCATTCCTGTTGCTGTGAACAACACACCATGGCCAATAGAAGCTTACAAAAGAAGTTTATTTTGGCTAATAGCTCCAGAGGGGCAAATGTTCTTCATGGCGGGGAGACATGACAGCAAGCAGCAGGCATGCTGGATGGAGCGGGAAGCCGAGATCTCACACCAAAGCAAGCTAGAAGTAGCCTGGGGCTTGAAACTCTCAAAGCCCTTGCCCAGCAACATGCTTCCTCCGGGATGACTGCATCTTCTAAATCTCCCCCAAACAGCTGCACCAACTAGGACCAAGTATTCAAATACTGAATGAGGGACATTTCTCATTCTAACCGCCATGCTCCTGGAGACGGTGGTGATGGTAATGGTATAATGGTGGTGAGCGTGGTAGGCTAAAGTTAAGAGGAATCAGGGAGGGGAGACCAGGCAGGGCAGGGGCTATGGGACACAATTCTGAAAGCTGGCATACCTACCCTTGCCTTGAGAGGGAACCTCAATTTGCATGTGTCTGCCCTGAAGATATCAGGAGTGGTGGGTAGAAGGGAGAGTGACCACATGGGTATAAAGCTGTGCATAAGAAGCTTTATGCCAGTACCAAGAACTCGTAGGATATGAAACTCGCAGCCCTTACCAAAAGGAAGGGACAGGATCCCACACTCCAGACAAGGTACTGTTGCTGCCCTGCCAATGATATTGCTGCCAGGCCAAACTCCACACATGGCGTGGTCTTGCTCTGCATCCCATGTCCCCAGACCTTCTTCCCCACCTTTAAAATGGGGCCATAACCCCCTTGTGTCACCTTCCCAGTGGATGGATGTACAATTGTAGCGTACAATTTGTACCGTGTGGTTGGAAGGTGGTGTTGATCCCACTAGCTTGGTCCTGGTGATCTGAATGAAGTAAAACTTCCTCAAAAGGAGCCAGTGCTAGGGAATGACACTTTCCAACTTGGCAGGTGCATGTGATATCATGAGCCCAGGAAGACCCGAGAGCTCCTCATTAGCAGGGTCTGAGGACATCAAAAAGGAAGGACCCCACTGCACATCAGAGGTCCCAGTTATGAGCATGTATTAATATTTCCAACATGAGTATTTACAAGCTTCCCCAGAGATAGCCCTGATGGGCTGCAGGGCAGCCCTGGGCTGAGGAGAGCGTATTGATCTGGGGGGAGAGGTCAGTGGATCCAAACCTGGATCTATAAGACACTGAAATCCATCAATCCAGTTCCCAAGCTGCAGGAGTGACACCTAACCCCACTGTGGTCTTCACAGCCTGGTCAATATGGCTCCATTAGGGCCACCATCCTAAACCCCCCCAACCCGGCTGTCACCTCTGTGCTGTCCAGATTAATATGTTTTTTGGCATTTTGTTCTGTGTCCATTAGTGTCACATTGCCAGCTGACCGGTTCAGCCATCGATCCCAGGAAGGCCTCCTCAGTGGAGCTGAGCCCGGCGAGGTCAGAGGGGGACACAGTGACAGCTTCTCCTAGCCTGAGGGCAAAGGCCGCTGAGCTTCCCAGAGTCCATCTTCTGGGAACAGAGCCTGGTATCCTAATTCCAGCTGCAGGGAACCAGCTTTTCTGTGTCCACTCCTGTTTAACCACCCTGTCTTGTCCAAAGGTGGCTGTTGAGCTCCATGCAAGCCCTGGGGGTGGGGGTGGGGGGGTACTGTCACCTTGTTGAGGTCATAAACCAAAGTGTCTGAGATTAGCCATCATTTATCAAGTTCACAGTTGATGAGTAAGACAAGCTCATAAGGGAGGCCAGGTTTGTGTGGCCTCCCGACCCCCAGCTGCATTCTCCCTGCCCTCCAATGGGTGTGAGACTGGAGGAGCAGAGCTGACAGGGCTGTGCCGCAGGGTGGGTGTAAACCTTGGAGGGTATTGCAGGCAGAGGGCACCAGGCTGCTCCACGGTGGAGACTATGCATTTGAAGAGAAGTATGTTGAGGGACAGCCTTCTTATAGGGCTGCAAGGCAGAATAAGGAGCCAGGACCAGCTTGGGCATATGTGGAGCCTGGACCTCTGACCCAAGGCTGGGGAAGAAAACAGACAGGAGAAGTAAAGGGTTAACAAGCATGCAGGTGACCCACCATGGGCCATCAGGCAGGAAGACTAGACAAAGTCTGGCCTCATCTGTACTACCTTGTCCCAGCTCCTGAGCTGCATGCTGGCTTCCTTGGCTTGGAACCCCCAAGTTACAAGAGGGACAATGGCCATTGGAATTCCCATTGTACCATGTGTCTTTCCATGACCATGTGTACTTTCCAGAGTACAGTCTCATGATAGAGACATAGTCTGGAGGGATGGCAGAGCCACCCAAACCCAGCCCCATGCTCCCTGACCAGCCATGTATGGCCAAACTAGGCACTCATTAGGCCTTGGCTTGTTCAGAGCCAAGGTCCACAGCCCATCCCAAAGGAGCAGTAGGGAATGTCTGTCCTTCTGTTCTCCCACTTGGCAGGTGGCTTTCCCTCCTGCTCCCTGGTGCAGCAGTTGGGGACTTCTGCTGAAAGACCTTATGGCAGCTGAGGTCCCCTAGTCCCCAGGATGACATTTGTGACTACGGATCAATGAGTCACCAAGCTGCCCCCCTCAGAGGGGCCCTCTTTCCAGTTGCAGAATTAAAAGGCAAGCTTGTTGTTGGTGTTGTTATGGGGCCTGTCACTGGCTCTGGTTACACAGGGCCAAGGTGAGAGAGCCCCTCCCAGGTGTCTGCAGAAGAAGTGGTCCCCTCCTTCCTCCTGGAGGCTGGAAGCTCCCACTAACGAGAAGCTCCAGTAGTTCCACCTCCAAATGGGAAGTGAGAGGCCCAGGGCAAGGCAGGGAGTTAGCATCAGCCATTGGCAAGTGTCTTACTGGCTTCCCTTCAGTTCTAAAGAGTTTAAGCTTAGCACATAGTCTCGATGCAAGAGTGCTGGACTCCCCCTGGCAAGTCACCATACACTGCACCATGGGAGATAAGGACAGAGCTGCAATGACTGTCGGAGGATGTTGTCTCTCCCTCCCACTGTGAGTCAAAATGGAACCCTATGTGTCAACCCCAGTGAAGAATAATCATAGCCAGGATGCTAAGGGTCGGGGTGGGGGCAGGTGATAAGCAATACAGAGACCCTGCAGGGCAGTGGTTCAACTGATCTACCATCTCCCCATGCCCAGGGAGCATCCTGCAAAGAGGTGGCCAGTGCTCAGGGCAGTAGGTCACCAGGAAAACCTGCAGGTTCACCACGAGGAGGATTTTCCAAGGATCCTGGTCACCACCATGTTTCCCACATATACCTCAGCTAGAGTGTCATCTACAGAGGAAGGGGTGGCTTTAAGAGCAAGCTTTACAAGGTCCCCTGTAGCTGGCACATACAGGCATCTCAGAGTTGGAAGAGGACCCGTTGGGTCTTCTCTTCTAAGTTAGCTTGTGAGTGTCAGCAGGAAGCCAGTCTATCCCCCAGGGTGAAGTAGGAACTTGGAGCAATCTTGTGTCACCTGGAGGAGGCATGCAGGAACTCACTAGCTCTGTGCTCTCCGTGCTGCAGTGTGTGCATACATGTTCTTAGGCCCATGGGACCCACCTTCCTGCATTCCTACACATCCTCTACAGGTCTGGCAAAGACCAGACTCCTATACTAATGTCCTCTGATGCTCAGTGATGATGTCCTTCTGACTTGTGTGGTGTCTCGGGAGTTGGCTGGCCTATGTACCAGAGAGCCCTCTGCAAGTGGCCAGCATCCCTGAAGGCTCCACTTTCTTAGTCCCACTTCATAGATGATAACACTGAGGCCAGGCAGCTATTATCAGTAGCCTGATATCAGGGGGCTCCTGATGCCTGTTATCCACTAGGAAGCCATATGTCCTCAGCCCAGATGCCAGACTTCAGATGCCTTTCCCATTCTGCAGGCACCACCAGCTTTCGGCCTGTAAATGTCCCCATCAGCCAGGTCATCAGAGTGGAATTGTGGCCATCAGCAGGCCGGCCGCTGGCCTCCCATTATGGCCGAATGAATGATTCCGTTTAGAGAAGTTGTTCAGGGCAGTGTCGCAGACAATGACTGCTGTCAAAAGATTGACTGGAGCTTGCAGAGATGAGGTGGGAGGCGAGGCAGAGCCCCGTGGCCTGGGCTCAGCGTTTACTCACTCATGCGGAAAGCGGGGATTGCAGTGCTGAGCGTTTTGCCGCTGAAATCTGTGCCTTTTGACCCCAGAGGGCGAGATAATCCGGGGCCTGTTTCCACTTGAGCTTGGGGCTGTGTAAACAGCTGGCTCTGAGTGCAGCCTGGTATGGACCTGTGTGAAAGACAGTCGTTCCCTGTTGGAAGCACAGCTTTACTTCCTGGCTGCAGGCCTTCGCTGCATCCCCCTAGGACAATCCCAGCTCTCAAGTGTGCACTTGGTGCAACTTTCCCTAAAGGAACTCAAGAGAGCATGCTCCCTCTGGCCTTCTGAAGACTGTGAACTTGGCTGCGATTTATTTTCTCTTTGGTTGTCAAGCTCAGAGGCCAAGAGAAGCTTAAGTGTGTCAGGACAGTCTGAGTGACTCTTATTTTACTGTATTTCTGCAGATTCTGTTTGGGTTTTATTATGTTATTTAATGTGCCTTATACTACAGGCAACTTTGAATCCTCTGCTGGAAAAGTATGTGTATGAGCAAAGAGATGACAAAGTTAACTGCAGAAACAGGGGACACAGGCCAGGGTCCGGTGACCTTTCCTGAGACTGACTTTGTTCTTGACAATCTGATAATGTGAAGGGCCCACATCTCACCCAAACACAATGTGTGTCCGACCAGTCCTGATCAGCCTGAACTGATCTGGTCACTGGTTCCCAAGGCTGTCCTCCAGACATCTCTGCTGGCTCTCTGCAGTAACACCCTCTCTCAGGTGTCACCACAGCCCACAGCCGATGCTGATTCTCATGGTGCTCAGAACTCAGGGGTGCCCATGGCTGAACCAGCACTGAGCATGGAGGTATGTTCTCTCCCAGCAGGATGAAGAGAGTGAGGGAGCTAGAGAACAGAGGTCGCTCCATGTGCGTCTACTGCTGCACCTCTCCTGGGCTGCCCTGGAGTCTGTGGGAGAGACATAGACCCTGCTTGCCAACCTCTGTAGTCAGAGAGGTGAGTACAGAGCACTCAAGTAGAGGCTGGAGAGAGCATGGTGAGTTGAAGGCAATAGCGATCTATAAAAATACACACACACACACACATATGTACATATACACTCACACATGCATATACTCACACATACACATACAGTCATATACACTCACACACATTCACACACATGCTCTCACACACTCACACACACTCATACACAACATACACATGCGTCACATACAACACACACATGTACACACACATACACATGTGTATGCACATACACTCACATAGCACACACTCACACACTCACAATACACACACATGTGCACACACATACACATGTGTTCGCACATACACTAACTCATGATACACACACATATAACATATATGTGCACATATACACATGTGTTTGCACACTCACAATGCACACATATACACATACATACAACACACATATGCATTCACATACACAG
The DNA here is from genome assembly GCF_008632895.1 of Mastomys coucha. NCBI lineage: Eukaryota > Metazoa > Chordata > Mammalia > Rodentia > Muridae > Mastomys > Mastomys coucha. The sequence goes on along the minus strand of NW_022196905.1, from coordinate 29,849,456 downwards.
CACACACATGTGTATGCACACACACACACATACACACACATATCTTGAGTGACAAGGATTTATAAACCACAGTCAAGAAGAGAAGTGCCATAAGGGCAGGTGGCATTGCTTCTCACAACTCATCAAATTCCACACAGATGTCCCTGAGCATCATGGGAAGGTAGAAAGAAGCCTGTGGCTGGAGCGGCACCATCACAAGAAGCTCAGCCCTGGGGGAAGGCCAACAGATCAGACTTCACAGTTCGAGGAGCAACTGCGTGACTAGCGATGCGAACCGATCCTCACTGCTGAGTCTCAAATCTTCCGAGCGGCCTCTGCTGCAGAAGCAGTCAGCTCCACTGACCCCACCTGAGCCGTGTGGCTTTAGGCCACCAGATACAGTCACACTCTGCAGTAGATTGTTACTTTCCTTGTTGCTGGCACAAAGTAGCTGACAAAGCAGCATAAGAGAGTCCTTCTTGTGGCTCATGCTCTCCAGGAAGATGTAGTTAGTTCATCACAGATGAGAAGGTGTGGTACAGGTCATGGCGTCAAGGAGTGTGCCGCCAGAACCCATCACATGTCGGTGAACAGGAAGCAGAGAGAGAGGCCAGGTCACACCCACAGAAGTGGGTGTAACCTCCAAGGCCTGTCCCCAGTGACCCACCTCTGCCATCTAAGCCTCATGCTACGAAGGTTCTGCAGTCGCCACACACAATACCACTCCATTTTGATCCAGCTCCACTTGGTACTTTCCTTGACAGACAGCCCTACCTCCTGCAAAAACAAAAACAAAAACAAAAACAAAACCATCATAAGGCTTCATTCACCCTTACCACTTCACTTCACTCACTGAAAGGTCTCTTGTGATCTCCCTGCAGAGAACCTGACCCTACTACACACTCTTGGCCTCATGGGATTTTTTTTTTTTTTTTTTTTTTTTTTTGAGGAACTTGGTGCAAACCTCAAGTCCCTATTCTCATGTGCTATGCCTCTAAAACTGCACTGTATGGACAATGCCAAGTCCTGCTGTATGCTTAAGAAGCATCCAGGTATCAGACCATGGCTGCTGCTTCCTTCAAATATCAGGGGAGACAGCCCCCAGGTGGCCCCACTCTAGCATCATGCCCCAAGGGATCATCTCTGTGTTTGGGCACCACTCTCAGATATACCTGAGTTCCCTTTTAAAGGGAACAACTCTCTCAACTGAGCTTGCTCTTCGACACCCTGGAGCTTTTTGTGAGAAGGCTCTGTCCACTGAGACATCTTTCTTTTTACCCCATTCCATGTTCATGGCTGTTTCTGTGTAATGCCCTTATTCTCTTTAAAAATGATCTCTTTGATGCGGAGCAGTGGTGGCGCATGCCTTCAATCCCAGCACCTGGGAGGCAGAGGCAAATGGATTTCTGAGTTTGAGGACAGCCTGGTCTACAGAGTGAGTTCCAGGCCAGCCAGGGCTGAACAGAGAAACCCTGTCTTGAAAACCATATATATCCTTGCCCAGGTAATTTTCTTTGTCTATAACTTGAAACACATTCACATCCCAAACTGTAGTTTTCACATCTTTGTCTCTGCCTTTTTCTCTCCACACCCCCCATGACTTGGGTAAAAGTAGTCAATAATAATCATCCCACACCCTGGATGGTATGTCATTTAGACTTTTCCTCCACCGAATAAGCTAGCCATAGCTTTTGGATTCAGCTGTATGCAACCCAAATGTCCTCTAGTCCAGTTGTAGATAGAGTCCTTACTGCCTTCTGAAATCTCCTGAGTCCAGCCTTTGCACTCTGCATCTCTCTCAGCACGTGCTCTGTCCTGTAACCAGCACGGCCCATTAATTTCTGACTGCAGTATTTGGGGGCTACTCTCACCTTCAGATCCTTCCATGTTCTTCCTGCAAACCAGCTGCGAGCTTCTATAAATCACATGCTTACGTTACAGTAACAGTAACCCCACTTCAGGCACCAGTTTTCTTTATTAGCTTCTTTTATGGTTACCATGATCGAATACCCGACGGAAGCAGCTTAAAAGAGGAAGGGTTTATTCTGGCTCACATGTTCGGGAGAGTTTCGGTTTGTCAAGACGGGGGAGATATAGTAGTAGAAATGGCTGTATCTATGATGGTGGGGGATGGTGGCAGTTTCCCCAAGGCTTCTCACATGATGTCTAGGTTAGGGAGCAAAGAATGGGACAAGATAGGGGCTAGGCTCTAACCCAGAGGACCTACTCTGTATCCTTTGTCCACCAGCTCAATCCCATATTCCCCAAGTTCCACACACTCCCAAACACTGCTATCAGATGGGGACTGAACCGGCAAACACATGAGCTGATGAGGAGCAGTTCATTCTTAAACTGTAATGTGTGGCTGTAGGACAGAGAATCGAGATGTCCACATGGGCTACTGCTGCGACAGGCCCACACCTTCACCTTTGCCCCAGGTGATGAGAAGGAGCTGATAAGACTTAGAGAGGCAGGCAGTGAGGGCTAAGAGGGATGAGAGGAGACCTGGGGGCTGTGACTTCACCAACTCAGCACAGAAATAAGAAGCATGCCCGCTTGCTTAAGAAACTCATCCATGAGGACACCTCTGCAAAGGGTCATATGGCAAGTGTTGTAGATGTTTTGTGAGCTTGTCTCTTCTGTGATGTCTCAAGTCTGCAACCGTGGCTCCTGACACATCTTAGGACAGAATCTAGGCAAAGAGCATGGCTGGGCCTCAGTGAAACTGTTCACAAAGATCCGCAGTAGTGGATTTAGCTCCTGCCTCATAGGATGAATACACTGAAAGTGCCACACGTTTCCTCAGAAGAACAGAGAGCAAGCTGGTCTGTTGTCTAGAATCTAGAGAAAGTGGGAAGAAATGAGAGTTTGCTGGGTGAGCATGATGATGGTGGTGATGGTGATGAAAATGTTGGCAATAGTGGTGGTGGTGGTGATGATGGCTGTGGTGACACTGATGCTGCTGATGGTATGGTGGTGATGGTGGTGGTTCAGTAATGATAGTGCTGTGATGGTTGTGATGGTGAAAAAGATGGTGATGTCAATAAGGATGGTGGTGATGTTGGTAATGATGAAGATGGTGGTCGTGATGATGTTGATGATTATAATGATAATGAAGGTGATAGTGTTGGTGATGATAGTGTTGGTGATGGTGTTGATGATGGTGTTGGTGATGGTGTTGGTGATGGTGTTGGTGATGGTGTTGGTGATGGTGATGATGGTAGGTTTTTTTGGTTTTTTGGTTTTTTGGTTTTGTTGAGACAAGGTTTCTCTGTGTAGCCTTGGCTGTCCTGGAACTCACTTTGTAGACCAGGCTGGCCTCAAACTCAGAAGTCCTCCTGCATCTGCCTCCCAAGTGCTGGGATTAAAGGTGTGCACCACTACTGCCCAGCAATAATGGTAGTTTTGATGTTGATGATTATAATGATGGTGGTGTTGGTGGTGGTGATGGTGTTGGTGATGATGATGGTGGTGGTCATCCTGGTTGTGATGATGGTAATGGTGACAACAGTGTTTATGGTAGTTGTGTGATTGGGGGTGATGGTGTGACAATGGCGACTGTGGCAATGATTGTGAAAACAGTGGTGGTGATGGCACTTGTGACAACAGTGATGGTGGTGCTGTGATGGCTGTGATAGCGATTTAGTTAAAGATGAAGGGAAGGAGATATCAGTGTTATTCATGGGCCAGGCTAGCCACCTTTGATGAGTACCTTCAGAATATTGAAGGCAGGATTATACTTTTCTTCTACCTGAGATCTACCACACACTGGAGCTTCCCCAACAGTAGCTACAGCATTATGCATGTTTACCAACCAGGCTATAAAGTATTGATCCTGAAGTCAGTCACATGGTATGTACCCCACCAGTCAGCCAGATGGGGTTCGGATCCCAGCTCCATCTAACAGCTGCATGTTCACTATCAAGCCAGGTTAGGCTGTCTCTCCAGTGACTCTGAGTGTTGTTGTGCTCAGGTCAGGTGGAGGTCTCTGCTAGACTCTACAATGCCAGGCCATACCCCTGCCACTCTAGCCCAGAAGCCTGCTGCTCCTCTCCAATGGCTATGCCATCTCTTCACTGTCTCCCAACCAGCTCTCCCTTAGGAGAGCATTAGGTCCTGGGCTGGGGATGTGTCAAGTCCCAGGCCTTATAGGGACCGAGAACAATATTCCACACAGAGTTGGGTTGAGTAAGGGAATGGGGTGCTTTGGGACCTGTCAGGACTCATCTCACAAAAATTTATCTCTCATGAGGGAACTACCTCACCTGTTTCTCCATCTAATTGGCCCTCAAAACTAGAAAATGGTAGCAGGCCTTTCTGGGACCCGGCATGGGACATGAAGCTGCACAAGGTACTCAAGACCAACAATGTACCATGCATCCATCTCTACCTGCCTCTTTCTACTGTGATCTTGACCGATTGTCTGTGGTGCTTGGTTTCAATCTCTGAATAGGAAGCTGGTCTTTGGAAGTAGCCTAGAGGTTCCCATTTAATGGGACAGTGGTTGTCCCTCCATAGAGACTCTGCTACTGCCATTCTCCTTTCATTTGCCTCAGACATCTTATACCACCTAATAAACAGGGACCTGGAGTATAGAACAGTAAAGTGACCATACACACAGCAGGAAACCAAGCCCAGATTGTGCCCGGGTCTGCCTCGGGTGTACATAAGTCTTGTTGAGAGTCTGATGTTGCCCTGAGGGTGGTATCATGATCTCTGGATCTATTATTCGCACACACACACACATACACACACACACACACACACACACACACACACTGTACATGACCAGTGTGCAAAAATAGGAGCATGCTGCCTAACCCTAACCCTAACCCCCATCTAATCCCTACCCCCATCTAATACCATCTAACTCTGAAATCCATTGTGCTGTTTTCCAGTGTCCAGCATGAGGCCAGAGACCTGGTAGGTACAAGGATGAAGACCAGCATTTCTTTCATCATGGACCAATGGCCTCCTTCTCATACCAGCAAGCACACAGACTCCAGGGCCTGTAGCCTCGACAATGGTGCTAAATGCTGGTGGGGTGATGCCCACAGACTGGAAGCCAACCTGGCTGATTTATGAAGGCTTCCTGAACATTGCATGTGCAGAGCAGAGCCATTCAGAATGTAGCCATCACCATGGGTTACCTGCTGTCTGCTGTAGGCTGTTCCCAGAAGCACCCCCTGGTCAGTCAATCTTTCCTCTTCCTGCTTCCATTCTCATATCCCTGTATGCACAGAGGCAGCACCTTCAAGCTGTCCCTTGCTGTAACATGATCATGACAGGGCAGGATCTGGGCCACCAAGCCAAGAGACATCTTAATTAGTGGCTTTTCCGGAGCAGCAGAGCCCCAAACATTCCATAGCTTGTCTGGTGAGTCTGAGCCGGAAATCTAGGATTCCCCACATCTGTGGGACAAGCTGGTAGCTCACCTAGGCAGCTCTTACTGTCCTCTCTGTACATGAATCTGCAATGTGGAAAGATGCTGGGCCATTGGCCACAATGTTTAAACATGTGTCTTGTAGCACACACTGCTTTCCCTCCCTAAGTTCTTCGTTGAGCTCCAAACCCCCAAAGTGTCATAGAGACAACTAAAGTCTCAGCACCTCCTCTCTCACAGGAGCCCATCACTGGCAGCCTGGAAAACAAAGGTCAGACTGAGGCCAGCCCTGGCTGGAGACTCAGGTCAAGTGCCTGTTACATGCCAGTCCCAGGTCACTGAGCCAGTTTCTCCTCTGCACAATGGAGCTGCCTTTGTGTGTGCCTCTTCTCTAGTGACAATTCTAACCATGAGCCCCACACCCTAAACCTGAACTTCCATTGGGCCAGGAGCCAGTCTTAACCATAGCCCAGTGCCAGGAAAAGTGATTGCAAGAAGTCAGGGGGAAAGTCGGGACAAAAGTCCCATGCCCCTGTGTTCTGAACTCCCAGAACTGTGTTCTGAACTTATAGGTTTGGCTGAGCCACTGGACAGACATATGCAGAAAAAGGTGATCTATCATCAGAAAGGAGGACCAGATAGGGCGGGCTTCACTAAACCTAGAAAGGTTTCATGTTTTCAATGGGTGCTTGGGTGTTTTGTTTTATTTTGTTTTGTCTTTTTTAACTTAAGAAAAAAGGTTTACTTTATTTTCATTTATTTGTATGTGTCTGTATGTATGCATACATGCCCGATGTGTGTGAGTGCCTGTGGAGACCAGAAGAGGATGCTGAATCGCTTGTAGTTAGATTTACAGGCAGTTGTGAGCCACTCACTGTAGGTTCTAAGAACAATTCTCTCGAAGAGCAGTACATTCTCTTAACAGCTGAGCCATCTCTCCAGCCATGATTTTGTCTTTTTGAAATGGAGTCTCTGTAGCCAAGGCTGGCCTGAGACTCATGGTACTTCTTCTCAACCTTCTGAGGGCTGGGACTGTAAGAATGAGCCAGTTTTATTTTAATTAATTAGTTATTTGTCTGGTTGATTGGTGTTTTGAGAGGAAAAACCTCATATGTTCCAGTTAACTTCACACTCCAAAGGTGGCTTTGAACTCCTGACCCTTCTGCTTCCACCTCCCAAATACTGAGATTAGAGATGTTCACCACCACTCCAACATCAGGAAACTTTGTGAAATACCAGAAACACATGGACAAACCACCCAGCCACCACCACGTATCAACATCCTCACCAGCAGGAGTGACAGCTGGAAACTCCTAGCAGGGAAGTTTGTCACCTTTGAAGTCACTTGTTGTGACCAGCACTCTGTGGTAGCATTCCTCATGGGCTCCACATTCTCTGCTGGGGCTGGTCTTGCTTCATGGGTCACCTTGGATGCCAGGGTATCTGCCTCATGGGGTCCCTGAGGACACATGCCATAGGTTCATTCCTAGGAGGTGACTTTGTTGAGTGGAGGTGGCACTGGGATCTGGTACTTGGTTGGTCATTCTGCCGGAGCCACAGCCTCTTCTCTATGAGGAGCAGGTGCAGGGAAGAGAAGGGAGGGAAGGGAAGGGAATGCTGGGGTGGTAGCAGGAGACTCGTGGGGCCACTGGCTCAGTTCAAACAGCAAGTGTTCAGATGAGAGGCTGGTGGAAGCGACCAGGTCCCTGTAGCTAACATGTGGCTGGACTTTGTGCTTAGTGCTGCAAAGTGCTGCTGAGGAAGAGGGTTTCATGGGTTTGGATGGTGACAGCTGGAGACAAAGCTGCCCCTTGAACCCTCAACAGGTCCCAGAGGGCCCCACCTCGCCAACAGTGACATCCGAGATCCCACCTAACCAGCATGGCTGTACCCAGGACTCGTGGGATCTGTTAGGAGCGCTGAGGTCAGGACCTTTGCCCTGTCCAGATGGGCCTGGACTGCCTCTGTCCATACCAGGAGATGACAATGGCCCCTGTTGTCAGCCATGTATCTCAGAGACCTAGTGACCCTGAACAGCACTGTGAAGAGGTCCCCGCTGACTCGGGCACATGCCTCCTCACTAATGAAGGGCTGTTAGTGAGGGCATTGACCTTGGTCAGCAGGCCAGAGCTCCTCATCCATGGACCACAACAGGGACCAAGAGGGAAGAGAATGTTCTGGCCTCCCTGCCCAGAGAACTTGCTCAAAAAACCCAGACACAATTGACCAGGGGTCAGCTGGGGTCAGAAACATGTGCATGCTGTCCTTGCTATAAATGAAGTGGTGATAGCCATGAAGTGCCATCGGACCTGTGCCTAGGGATGCTCTGGGTATCATGGAGAGATGGGGTGGCTCCTAAACCAGTGGGGAGTCCAAAGAGGCAGCTGGGAGGAGCTGTACTGAATCTCATTGGATGGGTAGAAATTACAGAGGGTGCTGGTTCCGGACAGGAACACCAGGAGTAAAGATAGCGAGGTGTCAACTCCTTTCCTAATTGCTGCAAATGATTGCTGGGATGGGAGATGCTGGGCACTGGAGAGGCAGGCAGAGGTACCTAGCAGCAAACCAGCAAGAGGGGTATGGGGAGGTCAGGCACGCCCTCTGGAACTGGAGCATCTACAGATTGCTTCAGCCAACAACAGCCACATATGTTTTCATCACAGGGGCCATCACCAAGAGAGAACTCATTCTCGACCATAAAACACACCTTAGCAAGTGTAAGACGTTATGCAGATCTGCTCTTAGGGCGAGACACATATCCCAGCCTGGGCCAGCTGCGACTGTGACTTCAAAGGCAGCAGCAAGGCAGCTGTGGTTGTCAGGGCTCAGGGTTAGAAGGGAAAGGGACATGCAGGACTCCACTGCAGGACCCTTTCAAGGGGAATGCATGCCATTCCCGTTTGTCTGAGCCCCAAGAGACTCAATACTGAGAGTGAGTCCAGAGGTGAATCACAGATTCTGGAGCAACAGTTGCTCTGTCAACACACCCACTGTCACAGGAATGCTGCTGCTCTGTGAGGTGCTGGTAGCAGGCAGGGAGCCGAGGCTGGTAGGGAGATGGGCAGACTCTGTAGGTACCTTCTGCTCTGTTCTGCTGTGAACCTAAAGTGGAGGTAAACAACAGTCTACAAACCAAGCAGAATATAATAACTAAGTCGATGTGAGTAGGTGAGGTGATCCAGAGAGACAAAGGAATTGGACCTGTGAAAATGGCACCTGGATGGCAGCACAGATACAAACATCAGGGAAGAAAGTCTTCATCCACAGGACTTCTATACTAGGAAAAAAGAAACCAAACACCTACCTCACACAACACACAGAAGCCAGTTCACAGTGGGTGAAAAGAGCCTCAGAAAAAATTAAAATAAGACCTTTATGATCCCACAGTAGGAGGACTTGTGAGAAATGATGGGGTGATGAGAAAAGGAGGGGGAAGGGAGGGAGTGCGCACAAGGTTGAATACACTCAAAGTGTATCGAATACTTGCATGGAAACGATCTTATACAACCCTGTATAATGGAATAAATATGTTTTTTTTTTAAAAGGAATTCGGAACACTGAGATTTCCTTATAAAGCTGCCCCTGGTGAGTCTCTCAGGAAGCCCCGTCAGTGTGTTGCTGGTGAGCATACTTGCTTTCTGCACCCTCTGCCTTAATGTCTCTGCTTAAATCTCTGCTGAAACCTTTTCTTGTTGGGCTATAACTTGAGCAACATAGTGAGGATGTGCCTGAAAAAAAAGGGAGAGGATGGAGGGGAATAAAGGAGAAAAGAAGAAAAGAGGGAGGGAGCAAAATAGGGGAGGGAATGAAGAGGGGAGGGAGAGAGAGATACAGCAAGAGAGATATAGACATACAGACACACACACACACAGAGAGAGAGAGACAGAGAGAGAGAGAGAGAGAGAGAGAGAGAGAGAGAACATACAGAGGTGTTCAGGAAGGCTCACTGAGCTGTCTGCCATCTCTCTCCCCCAATTGACCTATAGACCGAATGCAATCAAAATCAAAACCCTAGAAAGCTATTTCGTGACCATCAACAATGGAGTATAAAGTTTATACCAAGAGCAAAAGCCAGAATATCCCATACACTATTGAAGGGCTCCCAACTATGCTTAAAAATATGACAGTGCCTCTGGGTGTGGCTGGAAACTAGGGGGCTGGGGGATGTATACTGCATCGCACCTGCCATAGCCTGTTGGCAAATCACAGGCTTAAGCCTACAGGTGGGAAGCTGATCACACCCAGGGCAAAAGTCACAAGACTTTTACTGCAAAGTCACAAGACTAAGGTGTCTCCTACAGAGAAAGACAGAGCATTGGGCATTGCCGGGCCTCAGCTGTAAAGAGCTGTGTTTGAACATAAACAGAGCCTGGGCCATGTAGTCTCTGCTCACAGTGTGCCACACATAACCTGGCAGTAACAGAGGGGAGCCAAGGGTACCCCATCTAGCCAGGAGATTCTTCCCAAGAACACCACTCTTCTCACACTTAACTCAGACTTACTAAATTTTTTGATGTGATCGAGCTCATGGGAGACAGGGAAGGCACCTGTACACACTTCAGTGGCCAAACTGTGCCCGTCTGTCCCCC
>NW_022196905.1:29821159-29839468 GCF_008632895.1 Mastomys coucha | reverse complement strand
CCCCCCCCCCCGCATCCAGCTGTTTGGGAGAATAACCTGGGAACCAAGGTCAAAGGAAGCAGCAGGAGTCACCTTTGATGTGACCAGTGTCTTCGAGAACAGTGTCCTAGACATCCACAGCAAGCTGAGAAGTTGGAGCATGCAACAAAGGTGCGGGAGCACTGGCATCTGAGCTCAGACGTGGGTTTGTGCTGCAGCAGAGCACTCCTTAAGTGGATAGACAGTGCCAGAAGCGCATAGGTGGCAGGAAGGCATTGTGGGGCAGGGTCCTAGCTGCAGATGTTTGGAGGCTTTTCAGGGCCACGATGGAGCTCACAAGCCAAAGGGACCCACTGACCTGGAAGCCATGTACACAGCATGCTTGGGGCTGTCGCCTCTCTGGCAGTCCTTCCACTGGTTCCTGCCTTCCCCTGGTTGGCTATACCATAAGCATGGGAGCCATCATGCTTGCTGGCCCAGGTCACCCCACCTAGCCTACCCCAAGGCACCAAGCACCCCATCACCCCTCTGCTACATCTACGGCTACTGCTGTTCCTGACTGCTGGGACCACAAAGACTCGTCCCTGATCACCTGTCCCCAACTCACCACCCCACCCACCCCCAGCCTCCAAACTCTGGGAAACCTGCACAAAAGGGAATGACCAAGTTCCTAGTTTTCCTCACTCCTGCTTGCCCCAGACTTTTGGAACCGGGCCTTGGAGGCCCACACAATCCTTTCCATCCAAACCTCTGACCAGCTAGCTCTCCTCCACTGGGATTATAGGGCACCGGAGCCACCCATAGGCCTGAGGGCCACAAGAGCCCATCTTTCTGGTTCCCATTCCCATTGCCCCAGGCCCTTGTGCACCTAGCAAGCTCCAGTTTACTACTCAGAGTCTCTGAGGTGATGCCTCCTCCGAGCAGTCTTCTCAGAAGCACCAAACAGTTGACCTCTCATTTTGTAGGCTGTAGCGACGGCCCCCACTACAGTTTCCTAGTCACGTGTAGGTTAGACATGGCCTTGGCTGGTCGTGGGTGCAAGCATACTCTACAGAGCATGCAGAAGAAGGTGATGAAATAAGGGTTGTTTAGAATCTGCCTGGCTCCTTACAAGCTCCACAGAGTCCAGCGCTGCTGCCACCACATCAGGCTTCGAGGAGGACTGTCCAGTACAGGGAGAGGGTGAACTTGGAGGTCTGAGTACTTGTAGCCTAGTAGGTCTTGGGCAGGGCAGCTGAGGGGTGGCCAAGATGAGAGACCCTCAGGTGTCTTCCTACCTCATAAGGACATCTGACTGCACTGCAAACCACCAGACTGTCCCCGCCTCTGAGGTGAATTCAAGTGACACAGAGAGGGCTTCTGAGCCTTCCCAATGTGTGGCCTTAAAGCCTCCCTCTGCCTGGTTCTGTGTCCACTCCCTCACTGCCCACATCGAAGCTACAGACACCCCACCCCTGCTCCCAGACCACTGGTCCAATGGGAGTGTGGGGAAAGCGGGTGGGAGGAAGGTCTGTTGGGAGAGAAAACAGAGATGGCAGAGACAGAATCACCATGCTGGGGAGGAGTGTCCTCCCATGGAGGGTGCAACCTCCACAGTACTACCAATCTATCTTTGTCCAATAAACATGGGACAGACCCTAGTCTCCTCGGGGCCACCACTGTTTCTGTTGCCACGGCAGCCAGGCAGAGTCATACAGGCTGCTGGTTTTGCAGGTGAGGCCTGGGGCTGAGGACACCCCCACAGTGCCAGGACCCAAGACTAGGGATGAAAGAGGTCCTCATCCTGTCTCACCAGCCCCACCTTCCTCCATCCCCTAGCAGGGCCCTGAGCGCTACCAGCTACCTCAGCGCAAACAGTTGGAGGTGGAGACTCACAAACTCAAGGCTGGTGGTTATAAGGTCACTAAATCACTACCCTGATTGGTACACGGTGTTTTGAGTCTTGTCCTCAATTTGCCCAGCTGCCTGGTGCCGTGTGGCAGGAACATTATAGTGTCCCCCCACCCCTGGGGTTCATGAAAGTGAGATCCAGATTAAGGAAACAGACAGACAAGCCGTCAAGAGTGTGAAACCAGAGCCTGGAAGGGCAAGGTTCTGAGTTGTGCCTTCCGCCTGCCTGATACCAGGCTAAGCGGAAGAGGACCTGGATTAATCCAGGTCCTCAATTATCTCAATTGCTTCTCGACTTCTCGGCTTGGCGCTCTCTCCCTCGGCTCCCTGCCAGGAGGGTATTGTGTTCCAAGAGAAAATACTTTTCATTTTTCTACAATTTCCGTTTAAAAAGTTCCAAATGTTCAGCCATATGATGTGAAACCAAACTTCAAGAAACTCCTATGGGGGCTTTGCTGGTGGATAAAACATGGGGTCTGACACGTTGACCCTGAAGCGGTGAGGATCCAGCTTCAAATCAAGTCTTTCTTCTCCATGTCCTTCCTAGCCTCCCAAGGAGGCAGCAGCAGGCCTCCTTCTCCAGGATGGGAAGCTGTCAGTGGGGCAGAGCCTGCCTGGTCTCCCTCCTCAGGGATCCGTCCTGTGTAGATTGTCCAGGGACATGCTGGGAAGTGAGAGCCAGGAGACACGGGGTTTGGTTCAATTCTGTCAGGTTTGTGGACCTGATATGTGTGAGACCCAATAACTGGGCAGAGTCAGTTCTTTTAGCTGCATGGTTAACTTAGCCAACTTCCTGTGACTCCTGACAGGAAGTTCTTTCCAATTTGCATATGGTTAAACTAAGACCCAGAGAGTCGAACATGAACTGCCCCAGCCACCAGAAGGCAAGTGTATAGTTGGATTCATGTGATAAGAATCTGTAACATTGATCAGCCAGTAGGTGACCCCTCAGTGGGAGGAATCCTGACCCCTCTAAAGACCCAGCTGAAAAACACCAACTTTCTATAGATAAATGCTCCTTCTGAGCTAGCAGAAGGGAGACAAAGGGTCAGTCTGGGTCCTCCTGCCCACTGCCCTCATCCTCAGGATGAGGGCCTCCTGCGCAGCCTATAGGTCTAGCCCTTGGCTTGAGGGGTGGGCTCAAAGCACAGCCACCCACCTGTCTCAAATTGCTCATGTGGGAATAGCTAGTGGTCCGTAAAGATGTTCAAAAGCAAGAGATAGAAAGATGGCTCAGGGTTAAGATGGCTCTTCTGGTGCATCTGGGTTCAATTTCTAGCATCAACGTGGTGGCCCACAACCATCTAAAAACTTGAGTCCCAGGTGACACAAAACCCTCTTCTGGTCTTCTGGGATCTCTTGAGGCAGGAGGATTTCAAATTCAAGGGCAGTCTAGGCTATATATCAAGACTCTGTCTCAAAAAAAAAAAAAAAAAATGAAGGCTTCAGAGCAACTGTGAATCTTGTGAGCTACAGTCATCACCTGCCAGGCATGACTGTTAGAGGGGTGACCAGGCTGTCTCTGATTGGGTTTGCTGCCTGCTCCACACACAGGAGAGAGTTCAGGGCTGGTCATATAAACCTGGTCAAAGTTCCATGACTAGGGATGTCATAGGCCCTAGGGAGAACTTACTACTTTTGCTTTGCTAATCGGGCCTGATGCCAAGCTGCCCTCTAAATACGTTTATCTCCATAGATTAGGGCTGTGCTCAGCCTTCATCAGAAGCATCTCTCTGCAGTGAGCAGTGTTTAGCGCAGAAACACACAACTAGCCAAAATGCTGGGAAGAAATGGTGGTGGGGTGCTTGGCTCTAAATGGCACAACTCTGAGAACCTTGTGGACAAGGGGGTAGAAAGAGTGGAAGAGCCGGAGGATGGGATGACACCTAGCAGCAAAAGATGCCTTCTGGAACATGGTACCAGGGCACTCACTGCATTGAAGTGCAGCAGTTACCTGCAGAGACCTGTATGAGCTTGGGTGAGCCTCTCAACACTCCATCAGGGGTAAGGAAGGGTCCGTGAGGAGGCCACTCCGACCTGAGGGACTAGTGGCAGCTTATGGCTGTCAGAGAGGGGGCATCACTTTCCTCAGTAGTGGAGCTATTTGTAAGTCACACTTGTCTCAGTCAATAGCCTCTCACCTCTGCCAGGCAAGTGACTCTAATTAAACTCAGAGGGTCACTGTGGTGGTTTGTATATGCTTAGCCCAGGGAGTGGCACTACTTGGAAGTTCAGCCTTGTTGGAGTAGGTGTGGCCTTGTTGGAGGAAGTGTGTCACTGTGGGGGTGGGCTTTAAGACCCTGTCCTAGCTGCCTGGAAGCCAGTCTTCTCCTAGCAGCCTTCAGATGAAGATGTAGAACTCTCACCTCCTCCTGCATCACATCTGCCTGGATGCCGCCATGTTCCCACCTTGATGATACTGGACTGAACCTCTGAACCTGTAAGCTGGCCCCAATTAGATGTTGTCCTTATAAGAGATGCCTTGGTTGTAGTGTTTGCTCACAGCAGTCACATACAAGAAGGTAACACAGCAGTAGGGGAGGGGGACTCTGTTAAGAAAAGGACTCCACTTGGAGGAGGTGTGAAATTGACTAAAATTCACTATATAAATGTATGAAATAATTTTGAAGGTATTTAATTGAGGGGTTTTGGCAAAGCTCTGTGGTGAGGCACTAAGCCTAACACAAAAGGTCTTGGCTTTCACATCAGGCACTAGCAAAAGTAAGAAAAGGGGAAAGAAACACAAGCAGGACCAAGCAGTGTGTGGATGGTGTAGGTTAGACTAGGCTCAAAGCCCTCAGAGAACAGCATGCCTTCCAGCGAAGAAGCAGGACGGGATCACCACCCTGCTGGAGCCCCACCCAGGGGAGGTGCTGGCTGCTGCTCAGACTGAGGAGTGAATGATGTCATCAGTTTACATCACCTACTACAACCAGATGGGACTGGGACCGGGGATATAGCTCACTTAGTCAGGCGTTTGCCTAGCAGCTCTATCCCTGGCAGAAGAACAGGCATGGACTGTGTCCTTATAATGCCAGCACTGGGGAAGTGGAAGCAGGAAGATCAGAAGATCAAGGTATTCTTTGGTTATGAGGTGAGTTCCAAGACAGCCTGGGATACAAGGAACCCTGGGTAACAACAATAACAAACAAACAAACAAACAAAGCTGGAGCTGGAATGTGATCGATCCAGGCCTGTAGCTTGAATGGTCGTGGTTCAGGTGACTAGCTGGATTGTGCATGACTCTTTTGCTGCAGTATTTGTTCCCAGGGCCCCTGTGACTTGTCTGGATTCTCTGGGGCCCCCAGAACAGGTGGGCACCCCACTGCCTCTCATCAAGCTGAAGTCTGGGATCCAGTGACTCTGTTCATCGGGGGTCAGGTTCCTGTTCAGCAGAGCATGCAGGCTAGAGTCAGGTTTGCCCCAAATGTGGCTATAATTCAGAGCAGGCCTGAGTGCTGGTCTCACTGGAGAGCCCCAAGCAGTCATGAAGCCTGCATCAAATGAGGAGCATGCTCCCAGCACTGGGTCCTTGCAGATAAAAGAGATTCCAGACTCTGGGTGGGTTTCAAAGCTTCTAACCACCCATCCCAGCCACTGCTGCTACCATATGAACAGGAGCTGCCGCACCACGGAGAAGCATGCCTTCCTGAACAGGGTTAGCTCGCTGCCTTACAGAACTATCACGAAAGCTGTCGCCTCCAACTCTCCTAAAATTCAGGTAAAAAGTGGCTTTCCGGGACAGTGCCCAGCACCTGCTCAGGGACAGATCCACCAGGACATGTGTTAATGGCCCCAAGATCTGATATTCCCTTTCCATTAGAGAACGCAGCCTGACGTGTATCATTGCCTCACTCTGTGTGAAGGATCAACCTAACATAGAACCAGTCTCAACTCCTGAGTGACTTTGAGGCATCCAGAGAGGTTGGTGAATTGCCCCTCTATGGGGTTGGTAGGCCAGATCCAACTCTGATCTCATTGCCCACCCCGCAGGGCTTATGAGCTGGAGAGCCAACTCAGAAGGTGAACAGGTTTTTCTACCATATGTGTGCAGAAACAGCTCAGAGAGGGCCAGTGACTGGCCAAGGTGCATGGAGCAGGTGGGTTCCTAGCTGCTACTCATCAGGCTAAAGCCTGGGACTACCGGCTCTGTTTAAAAAGTGTCAGATCTCTGTTCCTCAGAGCGCGCTGGCTGGAGCCAGGCCTTCATCAAATATGGCTGAAATTCGGAGCAGGCCCGAGTGCTGGACTCTCGCTAGAGCGCCCCAAGCTGAAGTTCCTGTTTGGAACTGAAGAATAAATGGACTCACATTCTGTAAAGACAGAAAGAATGTTCCTACCTCTACCTAGGGACTTGTTATTTCTGGTGTCTAGTTTCATGGCCATTCAGGATAGGCAGCCACAAGCGATAGGGATTTCAGGGCTCCTCTACCTAGAAGCAACCCTTGACCTAGTATGGACAGGCCTGGCTATAAAGCCAGGACAGAACAGTCTCCAAAGCTCTAAGAGACAATGCCCCAGCAGCCCATGGCCGATGACTACCTCTCACTGACCCTTCCCCTCCCAACACTTCCCACCTCCCTCTGCTTCCTCTGTGGGCTTCTTGAGAAACCTGCCTTTCATCTCAGCATCAGTGGCTGAGACCTGAAGCTACAAGAGGACCTACACTTTCCCTATACTAGAAGGCCCTTACATCTGTTTGGCTTATACACTTTAGAAAACACTCTAGGATCTTGGGGACCAGGCCACACCCAGGATTAGAGACAGACCCAGAGTCTAGGGTCCTGAGGCAGTCACATGATTTTCACAGGCCTCAGTTTCCTCCTAGGCATGTGGCAACAGTTATAGCACAAGGTCGGTCACAAAGTCTGCCACCTCTAATGTGCTCAACAGACAGAAGGTATGGACCACACCCCCACACCCCCAGCTCCTGCTGCTGGAGTAACTGAGGTCTGAGAGGAGGTCGGTAATAAACCGGGACAAGTCATTTGCTGCAACCTGACTGAGGACCACAGGACGAACAGCCCACAGCACACAATAAACGTGAACGTCAGTTATTCACAAACTCCATTTTAATAAGCACCTACTATGTGCTGGGCACTGTGCCCACCAGGGGTCCCACATCACCCAGCTGCCTGTTCTCAGCTGACACCTCCCCTGGAGCACCTGCCAGAAAGAATTAAGAAGTTGCCTCAGGAAGCCCCAGCTTAGTTCTGGAATGTTCCCCCAGCTGAGAGGGAGAGGCCAAAGAAGGAGAGAAGGACCAATTATGTGCTGCTGCTGTGCCAAGATGAAAGGCGCTTTCTGGGGCTGCCCTCTGTCCTGTTTGGGCTGTCAACAGCAATTTGAGGAGGAAGGCTGCCTGCCCTGACCTGCTTTTTAGGACTTCAGGATGTCCTCAGCCAAGAGATGACCAGCCAGCATCTTCTTCAGGACAGTTCCCAGTTGAACCTCATCCTATAAAACTAGGAGTGCAGACTGGAACAAAATTCAGGGCCATCTCCCACTAATGGCGTCTGAGCTCGGAGTGATGGCGAGTTAGCGTGGCTTTAATCTGCTGCTGGCTGTGGCCATCCGCGCTGAATGGTTGATTGTTACTAAATTCTAATTGGTTCTGGGTCACTCCCTTCCAAACTGCCGCTGCGTCCTGTTCATTTTTTCAATTAAATCTTAACAATTCACATCTGACAAAACTCAAAAATGTTGTCAAAAATGGTTCTGATTTGTGTGGTAAAAAGCACACGGGCAAGCGGTGCTGGAGCGCAGCAGGCCAGCACCGGTGCTGGAGCGCAGCAGGCCAGCACAGAGGGCTGCAGCCGGCTGGCTACAGGAACCCGGAGTTGTTCCTTAGCCAGTGTAAGGCACCCTGGCTGTCAATCTGCACACAAGTGCTTTTTCCTGAGCTGTGACTGTTCAAGCCTTTCCACATTTCATCTCTGATTGAAAGCTGCATTCTATCCCTCTCCATATATACACATACATGCATACATATATACATACATACATACATACACACATATATACATACATACATACATACATACATAACATACACAGATATATCAGCAGGTAAGCTGAGATGAAAACAAAAGCAAAAGCAAAGGACTGGCGAGTGCTCAGAGGTGTAGGTGCCCAGGCCTGAGGTTGGGGTCATGAATATGGAGCTGTGTAGACTTCCTCCTCTCTGCCTTCCTTAAGTCTTCCAGTTCAGTGTTCACTGCCCACCCCCATCCCAGCCAGGGATTCCCTCCTTGTCCCCACAGCCACACCCCCCTAGTCAGATCCTCCCTTGGACTCCCCCACGCTAACAAGCAGGGGTCCTCCCATAGACCATAGTGCTTGCTTGTTAGGGTACACATGACATCTTGGTCAGCACTGTTGGGTGGGGCTGCATGAAAAGGCTGAGCAACTGATACTGTGGGTCAGGCTGTGCACTGCTCTACGTGCCTGGCCAAGGTTTTGGGACAGAGGTTTGGATCTACTCACTCTGCTCACTGTGTCCTGAGGGCTCTCCCAGGAGCTTTGGGCATTGGGCATGAGTTGCCTCCTCCTTCTTGGTCCCTACATTTACGGCTTGCACTTTGCACCCAATACAAAGCCCCCCACCCAACCCTTGACTGCCTTTGTGTGTACAGAGCCCTTCCCTAGCCCTCGCCCTGCCTCTTGGGGTACGTGGAAACTATGAGCAGGCATCCCCTGACCCGCAGCCACTCCCCCCACCCATTCCTCAGCACCCTGTTCCCTTCCCTACACAGTGGCATGCTACTCTGCTGTTTTCATCAGTGCCAGCCAGGTGCCTAGCATATGCAAAGGCAGTAGAGGGACCCAGGGATCCACAGACAATTGGGTTCTTATCTCAAATGTGCTGGCAGTTCATGGGCCCAGTAAGACTCCCCTAAGCATCTGAGCCACATCAAGGCTCGGAGAAGTCCTGCCATTAAAGGACAGAAGGCAGTTTCTGAGCTCATTTGCACCCTCATGTCATGTCCTGAGATGCTCTGACCAGTGTCTCTGCCTGAGAATCACCTGCTCACATCGGGAGGAGCAAGTCCTTCTGGATCTGAGGCTTGGGAAACCCTCGAAGGCAGTGCACATCTGTGAATAGCTTCTGCATCCAGCCCACTCCTTGGGACCTACTGAGCCCTGTGCCTTCTGCTCTACTAGCCCGGGAGGCCTACCTATGGGAGCCAGCCATAGAGCCAGCCAGCTGCACAGTCCCCTTGTCCTCAGTCGGCCTCACTGATCAGTGACAAGGCAGGGGACACAGGAGGCGATCAGAATCCTGAAGTGTGATAACCTCTGAACGTCCATCCTTGCCTGGGTCTTTCTAGAATATGTTACACCCTGTATACAGCTGGTAATCCATAAATGCTTTCTGAACACAAGAAGAAAGAACAAGTATTTTCAAGGGCATGAGAGGAAAAGCCTCAAGTGGGGCTCCCAGAGGACCTGAGGTGACTTAGAAAGGAACCCCTGGGATCTGGACTGCACTGTGATTGGAGGAGCCATGGTGTGGATGGGACAGTCAGTCATCTTCATTCAGAAGCAGCCTTGTTAGGGGGAACCTGCTGATGATCACTGACACAGGACCAGGCCCCCACTCAACCCAGCAAGGAACCTGAGGACTGCCATCTGTGAGATGATGGCAGTATGAACCCCGCCATGCACTCCCTCATATGAGATGGAGAGTCAGAAGCACTGAAAGGCTTAACAGTGGTGGCTGTCAGGGGCTGTGTCCCCAAATCAGCATAAAGTCCCAGGCCTTAGGATCTCAGCTTGTTTGAAAATAGTCCTTAGAGAGGTGGCCAAGTGCTTGGGGGGGGGGCATGGCTCTTACTTGTAATCTTAGCACTAGGGAACCAGGGGCAATGCTGTGAGTGTGAGATCACCCTAGGCTACACTGTACTACCTTATCTGAACAAAACAAAACAAAACAAAACATGACCCCCAACAACCCAGAAGTAACTAAGGGACAAGGGAGCCATGCTGGGTAGGCCCTCTGACAGAGCTGGACTCTTCAGGAGGGAACAGGAAGATGGAAGAACATTTGAGGAGGCAAGGAAAACAGTGGCCAGCTTCATTCCAAGAAATCTGTCTGCAACTGTTTCAATCCCTCAGTCACTCCAAGACACTTAGCAGATGTCACCTTGTCCACTGGGACTCCCGACTCCAGGAATCCACTCCCATCATTCATTGCTGACCCGTTCCTTGGAGGTTTTCTTGGATCCCCCAACTCCTAACTTCCTTGGAGATCTGGCTTACCTGGATAGGAAAATGTGGGAGACCCTGATAAGTGAGCCCTGGGCATGACAGCCCCTTTTTGTACGCCATTTAGGTTACGGTGTGCAGCTCATCACAGCCTGGCTCTGGGCTGGCTGTCACCAGATGAGACACCCTGCCCTTGTTTCCTACCCCATGGGACAATGGGAGACATAGATGGGAGGCCACTTAGGTGTTACTCAACTCTTGTAGAGCCCTGGTTTTGCTGGGCCTCCTTAATCCACAGTCCACCCTCCCTCCTTCTTCCGAAGTCCCACATCAGGCCTGGACACAGTGAGGGTCTGCGGAATGACTGGATAGATGCAGAGTTGCTTGCCCAAGGATAGAAACCCTACCCAGACTGTCAAGAGACAGGGCTACTTGCTTGCTAATTGTGGTTTCATTAGGAGCCATGCTCAACTATGCGCCCCAAGACCTCACATCTCAGCCCATTGTAGTCACTCTGCTTGCCCACGCCTATCTGGATCCTCCATGCACCTTTTCCTGGGCCTATTAGTAACTGACCAGCTCTGCCTTACCCTCTTATGAGTCACATAAGCTCCTAGTCAGGGTTTTCTTACACCTTGGCCCAACCTTCAGGGTCCTACTGGAGGCCACCATCAGAGCCTTTGGGCAGAGGACCAACACTGCCCCTTCTCTACCTGAAGCCCTAGGATGAATCCACACTCCTGAAAAGTTGAGCCGAGCTGCCCTCCCTCCAGGCTGATGGCTGCGCTCTACACCAGTCCCAGCTGTCAAATTCAGGCTCCACCCATGTTCACCACTACCAGGCTCGAATTCCCTGAACTTAGGCTTGGTCCTCTCCCTGGTCTGGAACCTTCCTGAGATCCATCTAGGTGATCCCACCCCTTCTGTTCACTGTTGGCCTACACCCACTGGAAGCCTGTCCCTGTACTCATCCAGACTTACTTGGGCTCCTGGAACTCCATCTCTCCTGCCAGGCTGGGCTCTGAGCCAGTGGCTGAAGTGGAAAATGCCCACAGGTAACAGGCACCTCAGAAGGCTGGCCACACCAGAAGTCCAGGTTCCAGGGCCTCTTCAGCAGGAAGGGCTTCTGGGATAGAACTCTCCTAAATCCCAACTCAGAGCCCAATGCAGGCCCCAAGGTCTCACTCAGATAAAGAAACTGAGGCTTTTGTCAGCTGGTCCAGCAAGGGAGGAGCCAGTATTAACAAGCAGAAAGCAGCTCTGGAGTCTGTCCCCAGCTCACCCCTGCCTGTGAGGAGGACTGGGCTGGATCTGAAGGGGGATGGGCCCTAGTAGAGAAACCCTGAGACCAATGAAGGCTGGGTTCCTTCCCTCCCCAGGCTCCTCCTCCAGCCCTATTCTGGGATAGCTGGAGGCTGGCTCCAGCGGGTCATACCACACCCATTATCTGTGGTCCACCCACTGGGCTTGGGGTCCTGTGGCATCTGCTTTGCTCTTTTGTTTACAGCTGTCCACACAGCAGTCACCCTGGATCCCCAGACTCCACCTGCACACCCTGCAGACCAAGGCCTGCAGCATCAATGTGGTTTTGATGGGTTCTTTCTGTAGCTGTAGGACCATGGTTCCTGAGTGGAGAGGATCTAATGCCCTCTGGGAACAAGCAAGGATACAGATATCACAGGCAAAGTGACGCAGGTCCTCCGAAGCTCCTTGAAGGTTCCTTGGACCTCTGTTGAGAACTCCCAGGAGAGAAAGGGAGCCCTAGGACCCTGGCTCATTGTGGGGCTGCTGTGGGTGTGGGCCACTCTCAGAGTTCCTAGGTCTGGGATAGTCGTCTGTGAGCCAAGAAGGCTGAACTTCATAGTCTATGCTGGGACCCTGCAGCTGCTTAGCAACAGGCATATCTCAGATGCTGGGCAGAACACTTGTGTGTGTTGTGGATATACACATGTACGTGGTCTTTTGTGAACACACACTTGTACATACATGCACATGATCTTCTGCTGACATACATGTGCTTGTGGTCTTCTGGATGTACATGTGTATGTGCATACAGTCCTTTATGGGCACACACATGCAGATCCATGCAGTCCCCAGTAGACATATGTGTGCTCACATAGAGAGGGTTTTTGCTTGCTCCCTGAGGCTGAGCAGTAGCAAGGCATCTGGGAGCTGAGGCAGGGACAAGATGACCCTCAAGAATGCACTCCAGGGAGCCTATGGGGACAGAGGTGGCCAGAGCTAGCTCCTCCCTGGCACTTCACTGCAGACTCATCACAGCCAGGGAGCTCTTGAGATCTCATCTGCCTGGTTCTGGCTCTAAGGAGCTGTGGACAGATAAAGCAGGACAACCCCATGTGTCGGACAGTCTTGAGTTAACTGATGGAGTGAGGAGCTCTAACAGAAGTTAGCTGACGGACTGCCCAGCCAGGAGGCCACCCAGCAGTATGGGGGTGTTAGGGGGAGGACTTCAGGGAAGTCTGTCCTCCTGACCAAGTGCCACAGAGCAGCTGTGGTGACAGGCTGGGTCTTTCCAGTGTCTGCTCTGTTCTGTGGCGAAGAGATGCTTGCTGGGCTAACCTCTTTCAATGCCCTGCCCTGTATCAGTCACATGACATGGGAGGAGCCACCCATCCACCCACACTCAAGGAGCCTTGAATGACTAACACACACACACACACACACACACACACACACACACACACACCACCACCACCCCAACCACCACCACCACCAGTCTTCAAACACCAGTCTTGGGTACAGCACTGACCTGGGATCTCTGTGGAGGGTGACAAGCTTAGGTTTCACAGAACACTGGGATGGATCCACAGAACACTGGTTACAGATGGTAGGGCAGCAATGCCAGCATATGCCTGTGTGTTTTTGTTTGAGGGCCAGTGCCTGAATACCTGTAGTGGTTGATGTGACTGGAGCATGGACCACAAGTGTCTAGATGTTGCTGGGAAGGTTTTTTTTTTTTTTTGAAATGTGACAAACATTTAAATGAGACACTGGGTATCACAGTACAGTGGGCTTCTTACAAGTTCTCCCAAGCCAAAATGAAGATTATCTGAGGGGAAGGGATTCTCCTAGTGACTGCAGAATGGAATCTCTACCCGGGGTTTCTAGACCACTCATGAGATTTATACACACAGGACAGCATCAACCCTTGTTTGAATTTCTAGCATGTCTATCTGCCCATGCAGTTTCTCACTTGCCCATCTGTCTGTCCAGTGCATCCCGGAGTTCCACTTTTTTGGGGGAATCCTGACCGGCACTTAGCAGCAAACACAGAGTGGAGGGTAGTCCGAGTTCCAGCACCAAGTACTTTCATCCACATCTGTTAGCAGTACGTGTGCATTCTACACTTTATGTCCTGAGGAAAAGCAAGGTCAGTAACCACTGCCCTCCCCCTGCTTGGACACTTCCTCCTGTGGAGACACCAGATGAAGGATTCCTGGGGCTCCCAGGCTGGGTGTGGTCCGACCACGAGTAAAGATCCTTGCTTGCCTCTTAAGGCTGTGAGCTAAGATTGCAGTGTTTTAGTCACTGAGTCTAGGAGACAGAATGGCTGGCAGACAGGCCATCCCTGCTGCCCTAGTAGGTGCTTTGGAGGAGAGAACTGGGAAAGCAGCTTCCAAGCCACAGCTTGCCTGTAGAGAACACAGGGATTTGAGGCTTCTGGAGCGGGATGCAGTTGGGACCTGAAACAGCCCCAGTATGTGCCAACTTTACTAGCTTGCCTGGACTGAAGGAACCCCTGGGTGCTGATACACTATGCGAGAGCTCTGGGACAGATAAGCAAGTAACCTAGAAAAGCAACCCTTATGGGAAGGAGTCACTGCTAAAACAGCCCAGTTCACAGCCAGCCATGAAGTACAAGCATGGGGAGGGGGGCAGGGGCACTATATGGCTGGGTTCCAGGTAAAAATGATGGGCTGGTGACAGATTTCTTAAAAACCATAAAAACAAACAAACACCCTGAAATGACAAAAGAGCAGTTGAGGGGAGGCTGGGGGTGAGCTCGGAGGTAGAAGCTGTTTCAAGGGACCCTGGAATTATTGCTCAGCACTGTAAGAAAGCAGAAGAGAAAAGACAGGATGGGAAGAGAGGGTCCAGGTTGTAGGAGGAAACCAAGATACAAGGTATGCAGAGGTATGGTAGGGGATCTTGATGGTAGTCTTTTTCTGCTCTTTGTGGAAGCGGAGAACATTTAACATCATATGCATTATGGTTTTACATACGATGAATTAGTAGCATTGATAAAACTACTTTGAACAGAACGGGTGGAGGAACTGGGAGCCGTGAGGATGGACATACAGGGTTTTTATTTGTGCTTATTTTGCTGACAATGTTCTGGTCCTACCTGGAAAGCTCACACCTCCAACCTGGGGGCCTCTCAGTTTAACCCTTCGCTGTATCCAAGTGAAAACGATCTTTTTTTTTTTCTTTTTCAAGGATTTGGCAAGGGGTTCCATATTGTGCAAACGGATTCCATACTCTAGAGAACTTCTGGACTTGTAAGCCTCTGGTGGGGTCTATAAAGCCAGCGTTTAGGAGGTGAGTGAGGTTAGGAGGGTCAGGAGCTGGAAGCCAGCTTGAGCTACAAGGCAGACTTTATCTCAAAAATAACAACAACAACAATAAGCAGACTTGTCTGTCTGGAGTGAGTTTTCATCTTGAAGGCCTGAAGAAAGCTTTTTTTCCAGCATGCTTGATCACACCTTTAATTCTTCTGCTCTGACAATATATTTCCTATTTGCAAACAAACCAATGAACGGTTTAGTGAAAGCTCAGGCTTGAATTCCTTGAATTTCATCGCCAGCCCCACAAAAACGAAGAATATATTAAAAACAAAACTCAGCCAGGATTGGTGGCAGCAAACCTTAAATCTCAACAGTGGCAGATGGATCTCTCAGTTCGAGGCCAGACTGGTCTACACAGAGAGACAAAAACAATAACAACAACAATATTTAAAAAAAGAAAAGAAAAAGAAAAAACTCCGATATCATCAGCGGGTGACTGGATTTGAAAAGCCCATTTCCTCTCTCTCTCTCTCTCTCTCTCTCTCTCTCTCTCTCTCTCTCTGTGTGTGTGTATTTAATTTTCTATAACGAACGCTACTTCTCTGCGCAGCTGGGGACGTGCAGGACCGATTGCCTGAAGGCTGGGGAGGCCAGCGGGCCTGGGCCCTGCTCCCACCCTCCCACCCCGGGCAGAAGGGTGGGTCCGGGTCCCAGCGCAGGGCCCCAGCGGTCACTGTGCTTCGGAGCTGCCTGGCTCATCTCCAGTCTCAGTCGGAAGGTTCGGGGGTCTGACTCCCGGACGCCTCTGAAGCTCTAGTCTAAGGTGAGCGCCAGGTTCCCCGTGGACCACCGGGTACATCCCGCCGCCCCGCGCGCCTCGCCGGCTCCGGAGCGCGTCGCCTCCCCGCGGGCTGCGGGTCCCAGGGGCGAGGTCCTCGGCGCGGCGGAGGGTGGAGGGCCGAGGGGCGGCTCTTAAGGAAAAGAAGTTGAATCATCAGAGAAACCATTAGGCTAATGTGATGTGCTGTAAGGCGTGGGATCAATGCGGCCAGGCCGCTGTGGGGGGCGCAGGCCGCTGCGCATGCGAGGCTCCTGCCCATTTGGGGGAAATGGATCTTAGAAATTTCAGAAAGAAAACTCAATTCAAATCTAGAGGAGCCTTGATGTAAAGGTGCTGTGGTTGCCTAGCTTCGAGAGCCACTCAGAGACAACTCCCTGTCGTGTAGGGACAGTGACCTCGGTGGGGTGAAGCCAGCATCAGGTGGGAACAGTGACCTCAGTGGGCGAAGCCAAGACAGAGGTTCTGAAGAAACAGATGAAAGAGAGCTCAGACACTGGGTAGAGGGTGAAAGAGCTACCGGGGGAAGTGCCGGTGGTTCCTCAGCTGGCGATTTCGGAACCCTAGATTCCAGTGAGCCCTCAGACACTGTCTTCTTTCTACACCTCATTGATAGGGCAGAGAGAGTTGGACGCAGTGATACCCAATCTGAGCCGAGCCCAATCTGAGCACAAGGCCCGACTATTCCTATGTGCTATGAGAGACACCGGAAACTCCCAGTAAAGGCTAGGCTTGGCCCTATGGCTCCACCATGTCCCATGATATTAAGGTGGGTGACTAGAGGCCCCAGAAGAGAATGAATTTCTTCAAGACTTGAATAGCTTTCCCATTCCATCCTCTCTGTCCCCAAAAGCCCTTGCGCTTACTGGCCCTTCCACTTACTGACCCTTCCACTTACTGTACTGTGCTCCATTCTAGAGAAAAGAGGAGGAGCGTGGCCTGCAACCTGTCTTGGGGCCACAATGGACTTGTGCATACAATCACCAGGTATGATTGGGCCTGAAGGTTGCTGCGGAGGCTGGATGCTCAGAGGCAAGCCTCCCATTCTACACATCCGCCCCTAGGAGGTAAAGGGGATCCGGAAAATATTTAAGGTCTTTTCTCCACAACCAATTTCGGTCGGCCCCAAGGGCACACAGCACCATTCTGTTTGCTTGCATATCATTGTTTGCCGCCTACACGACCTGGAGGTCTGAGGGAGTCCTGCTAGGCTCCGGGTAAGTCCTAGCTGCTGTCTCCAAACTTTAAAAAAGGAAACGGAATGAATTTCAGTATAGGGCCCTCAGACCTACTTCCTAGTGTGGAGAACTCTCTGGAAGGAGTGTGGAACCTTGAACAGCAGTGGGCTCTCCCACTTCGGGCCTCCTCATTTGCCCAGTTGGAAAGAAATCCCAACATTGCCTCTGTCTCCCCGGGTCACCGGATGCATAAGCCTTGGAGTCAGACTGGACAGATTATTTTTCATGCACACAACTAGGATAGCACCCCTGTCTGTTGTGGAGGCAAGATGCATCTCTGAAGCTCAGCTCGCAGTCCTAAGACGGGAGCCATCTCTACCAGTAAGAAGCGCGGGTCCAATCCCTTCCACCGGGATCCAGGAAAGACACAGAGTGTAGTGAGCTTTCCCCTGCGCCCGTGTGCTGGCGGTGGGTTGTCCAGGCTGGGCTCCTCCACCAAGTGGGTCCACCTTCTGTCCTAGGCCAAGGCAAGCTTGCGGGCCTGGATTCCACCAGCACCCGCGTTCCTTCCCCCCCGCCCCTCCCCCCCCGTTGCCGATGCTTTCCAGACCCTGGCGTCCCCACCTCCATCCCTTGCCCTCAGCTCAGAAAGGGACCTTTACTAAGTGACGCTGGGCACCTAGCCCGCATAGGGGCACACAGAGTGAAGGGGGTGGGAGACGAGAGGTGAGGACGGAGGAGAGGGTGTGCAGACCGCAGCAGACTGCGAGACGCCAGGTGAGCGGCCTAGGCGGGATCGGAGGGGCGCCGCGGGCCGGGCGGGGCTGGACCCGGCGCAGGGGCGGGGCGGGGCCGCGAGCCACGCTGTCCCTTGAGACCTCTCGGAGCGTCTAAGCCCAGCAAGGCCGGAGGAGGGCAGGCGTCTCTTCCTGGGCTCCGCAGTTCGCACCACCCCCCCACCCCCGACCCCAGGTCTCTCACTCTTACCTGATGGCGAAACAGGGTCTCGCGGCACCGGCGGAAAGGCGCTGCAGCCGCGGGATCCGCAGCCGCGTCCGCAGCCGGGTGGGTCGAAGCGCCCGGAGTCCGGAACCCGTAGCCGGAGGCGGGACCAAGGAACCAGAGAGCCCGTCGCAGGGAAGGAGTCACGTCCCGCACGGCAGGACGAGTGCGAAGGGTCGCAGCCACTGGGGAGATTGGAGCGGAGAATAACGTCGCCGGTCCCGGGCGAGCCAAGAGAACCAGCAGGCGGAGGGCGTGGAAGGGAGACATTCCCGGGCGAGCGCAGAACCGTGGCTAACAGGCGCCGGGACCTGTGGAGGTGGTGCCCCTGCAATCCCTGATTGCGCAGAGCCCGCAGGAGCTTGGTCTGCATAGCCGTCTCGGCCCCGGTGCTTCGCAGCGGTCGGGATGCAGCCCTTCTCCATCTTCCCTTCGCCTGTGTGTAGCGTGTGGGCCCCCAGCCTCCTTCCCGCACTCTGCGCCACAGATCCACGGTGCGCCACAAACAGGAGACCTAGATTCTAGACCCGAGAGGCGGGCCGCCGGCCACTACCCCACACTGCGTCGCAAGGTCGCGACCTTGAAGCCCTTTTGCCCCCTCCCAGGCGCCCGTACCCCGGGTGAGGAGTCCGGGAGCGGTCACTGTGACCAGATTGAGAGGGATGAAACCCCAGAAAGCTGCGTAGGA